>NC_052634.1:30752589-31000098 GCF_016161935.1 Mauremys reevesii | reverse complement strand
GCATGAGCACAGTTATTGAACAGAGGGAAATTTCTTTAACGAGGGACAGAGATTTAAACAAACAAATGTGAATGATGGAAACCAACTCTTACCAACAAAACAAAATCACAAATGCAACCTACACTTTTAATAGTTACCTTTCCTACCTAAGTAGATTGAAGTGTGAGGTGACAGTCTATTGCAGTGACTGCTAGTCCCTAGGAGCCAGGGCCCTGCCTTTCTTGAAGCACCATTGGTCATTAGTGATCTCCTTGGTGAATAGAACCAGAGTGTTTCTCTCCACCGTGTTATAAAATGAATCAGTCTTTTGTGTATATTCACAGAAAGGATCATTTCCTCATTGTCATATTGCCGTTTACACTTCCACAGGGTTTCGATGTCTATAATTTGTCTTTGATAGTTTTCCATTGGCTTTTCTGGGCTGGTGCAAAGGTTGACAATGCAGCAACACATCACATAACTGGCTAGCAAGGGATGGGTGACAATTCCTCCCACTTGAATGGGCCATTCCCAACAAGACCTGTGATTGGGGTGACTCACTTTCATGACAATACCATATGGGCATAATTTTCCATATACTTACATGACTCCTTCAATAGGACTCATACACACCTCTTGCAGTGATCAGGAGTAACAATAATTTACAAGCTTTCAGTAGAGATCTCACTGCTATGCTTCCTGGATAAATATCATAAAAATCAGTGCATTAGGTGTGATGAGTTTGTCAGGTCTGAGGCAGGAGTTTCTTGTGAATTACTTGACCTCTCTGTCAATTGGCACCAAAGAGCATTTATCACACATGCACTGAGCTACACAGTCACACTCTGATAGAACAGAAAGGCCAACACAAAAAATAGAGAAAGGAACAATCAAATACTAAAATGACAATGGTTGGAACTCAACATTTCTCTCAGTCTTTGGACTGATGGGTACTAAGAACTTTTCCCTCAATTGAACCAGGTGATCGCACAGCTGGCTCAGCCCTCCATACTAGCAGCTTTCTCACATATAGGGAGATGGGTCAAAGTGGAATTGATGTCATGACTCGCTTCCCAGAGGGTATCAATCTGTCTAAGGGTATGTCTACCCTTCAAACACTGGAAATATTCTTCTGACAACATAACACTGTCTACACTGGGGCTTAGGTCACTTTAACTACTTCTCTCAGTGAGTGGATCTTTCACACCCCTGAGAGATGTGGCCATGTCAACACAGCTTTTCAGTGTAGACCAGCCTCTAGATGGCTTTTAGATGAAAGGCAATGGACTTCAGCCTTTTCCTTGGCATTGATGGTTGACAACTGCAGCTTTCCTACCTGCTGGACACATCCTATGACAGATGTCAGGCCTTTCCTTTGGAAATTAGAGAAGTGGGGAAGTCAGTGACGCTTACAGTGTAAGTGGGTAAAAACTTATACAACTTGTCTCCTTGAGTAGTTTTCCTTTTAATAGAAATTGACTTTGAAGCTAAGCAAAATAAGTTATATTTGAAATACAAAAAAATAAAATCTATACAGACCCAATATTCTCTTATACACTCTTTCTCACACACATTCTCCCACCTCAACCTTTGGAGTGAGGTTTTCTACCAGAACTCCTTACACTACAGGGGGTAAATTAAATCAAATTAACTTTTGAAGATTAACCATCATTTCCTGAACTAAAAAAAGAAAAAAAAACAAGACAATTTTCAGTTTTCCAAAATTATTCAGATTATCAAACAATTAGTCTCTTACTCTTTAACCAATAACATCACCTATGATTTCATTTTCACTAGTAACACTAATATATTCAAAGATCACAAATTCTGGTCACATATGTTAGTTTTCTTTTAATCCCCATTGCCAACAACTGAACCTTGGCTCAAGTTGTGGTTTGTCCCAACACTTCTGTGAGTTCATATATCTCTGGTTCCTCTGCCATGCGTGTTGGTGGAAGGGGTCTCCTATGTGGGAATGTTTGCATCATGAGGAAAAATACCTCTCTTTTCACACTTTAAATCTTTCAAAGTAGTAGGAAGTAGGGGAGAAGTGATACAAATGCAGAAAACACAAGAGAAAACTGTATGGTCTACACTAAAGACATTTATCGGTATAATTATTGCTCAGGGGTGCGAAAAACAGACACAGCTGAGCAACGTAGTTACACATCTCTAATCCCCCGTAGACAGCGCTACATCAGCAGAAGGCCTTCGCCTGCCAACATAGCCATCTGAGACCATATTGATTTAAACAATTGAACTACACTGTGCTCATATGCACTTCCTTCCAGTTAGTCGGGGGTCTGCTGCTGTTCACCATTTCCAAGTGGAGATTTTAAATCACTGCGGTGTCTTTGTTAGCATGGCCAGTAAATTGGAGAGTTCTCTCCTATTGACAGAACTGCACTTGAAATTTCTCCATATCATCATGGAAGGATGGGAAAAAAGCAAAGCTGAAGTGAGAAATGATGACTTTAGCAAATGGTCATTTGTCTTAAACTCTCCAATAAATCTGAGCTGAACTAATATCTAATTGTGTGACCACACAGCCATCAAGAAAGATAGAAACCCAGATCACAGAGAGATAAAATACATGACAATGAACGTGTAAACTGAAATTCCAGAGCAGATTACATCTAATTATTTAGAATCAGGACAAGAGATTCTCCCATCACATTCTCCTCTGAACCATTCAAACATATTTCAGTGAGTAACTGTCTCAATAGTCAGTTATGTTATTTTAACATGTTTAGTATCCTAGCATTGCCATAATGGGGAAAACAGCCACCTTGCCAGAAGTGGCTTTACCAATAGATGGAACCTGGGATTTAAACTCAGAAATGATCACACTGCGATTAGGATCCATTTGAATTCCCCTTCCTGGTCTTTGATACTTTTCTCACCAGTCATAGCAACTCTGGCATAGGATTAAATAAGTCCAAGCATCATCTCCAAGCACAGACAACTGAGAACTCTTCATCACATGACACTTTGAGAAGTGGAGGGTAGAATGTGATGACGATAAACTCTGCCTGGCTCAGACAAAGGTAACAGTTCTGCCATGATGGGGAAGGAGGAATCTCTGAGTCACCCCATCTCCTTCCAAGTATCAGAGGAGTAGCTCTGTTAGGGTACATCTATACTTACCAGCCGGGTCGACGGGTGGCGTTCGATTTCTCGGAGTTCGAACTATCGCGTCTAATCTAGATGATGGTTCGAACTCAGAACGCTCCCGTCGACTCGAACTCCACCACCGCATAGCGGTGGTGGCGGAGTTGATGGGGAGCCGAACTTTGATCCCGCTGGCGTCTGGACAGGTAAGAAGTTCGAACTAAGGTAGTTCGACCCCCCCCCCCCACACACACACGTGTAGACCAGGCCTTAGTCTGGATCTGCAAAATGTGACAAAGAGTCCTGTGGCACCTTGTAGACTAACAGACATATGGGTGCATGAGCTTTCGTGGGTGAATCCACACATCGTCAGATGCATGTAGTGGAAATTTCCAGAGGCGGGTGTAAATATGCAGGCAAGAATCAGTCTAGAGATAACAAGGTTAGTTAAATCAGGGAGGATGGGCCCCTCTTCTAGCAGTTGAGGTGTGAACACAAAGGGAGGAGAAACTGCTTTTGTAGTTGGCTAGCCAGGGACAGTCTTTGTTTAGTCCTGAGCTGATGGTGTTAAATTTGCAGATGAACTGAAGCTCAGCAGTTTCTCTTTGAAGTCTGGCCCTGAAGTATTTTTGCTGCAGGATGGCACTTTTAAATCTGCTATTGTGTGTCCAGGGAGGTTGAAGTGTTCTCCTACAGGTTTTTGTATATTTCTTATGCTCCAGTACGTATTTTAGTCTATAAGGTGCCAGAGGACTCTGTCGCTTTTTACATCTCCTTCCAGTATCACAGAGGCTGAAATGACACTTTTTTCCTGCCCCTGCTCTTCATTTAAATGTAATATGAAAAGTTCCCATGATAACTGCTCTTCAGCACAACATGAGAACAACTGGCAATGATACAATCTGTAACACTGGTGACTCTAACAATAACTTTGCAATAGGAGGAATGGTATAAATGTGACGCTCCCTGGTTCCTGATAGGAAGGGCACACCTGAATTACTTATGGGAGAATGGAGTTGATAGAAAGGATAAATGAGTCCACCTCAAAGAGGTCAAACTGCAAAATGCAAAAATAGGCCACTCACTCATCTGGACAAGCTGAGGGATATCGGTGCTTCAAACAGCTTTTAAAAGTGGGAATCAGGAAAGTATTAAAGTAGTGAAAGTCCTAGAGGTTTTTATGGTGTTGATCCCCCTTGCAGATTCTCTGATGGCTCACATGGGCTCAGTGGCAAGACAAGGTTTTCCCACACTCACTGCTTCCATTGGGTCGCATACCTGTGTGGATTCTCTGATGGCAATTAAGCTGCTGGCGGTGAATGAAGTTTTTTCCACAATCACTGCATACATAGGGCCTCTCTCCTGTGTGGATTCTGAGATGCATAAGAAGGTGTGATCTGTGACTGAAGGTTTTCCCACACTCACTGCATACATAGGGCCTCTCCCCTGTGTGGAGTCTCTTATGAACAACAAGATGTGATCTGTAAGTGAATGTTTTCCCACACTCACTGCATTCAAAGGGCCTCTCCCCTGTGTGGATTCTCTGATGTTGAGAAAGGGCTGAGCTGATAGAGAAGCTTTTTCCACACTCATGGCATTCATAGGGCCTTTCCCCTGTGTGGATTCTCTGATGTTGAGAAAGGTTTGAGCTGCGACTGAAGGTTTTCCCACACTCACAGCATTCATAGGGCCTGTTCCCTGTGTGGATTCTCTGATGTTTAGAAAGGTCTGAGCTGCTATTGAAGGTTTTCCCGCACTCACAGCATTCATAGGGTCTCTTCCCTGTGTGGATTATCTGATGTTTAGAAAGGTCTGAGCTGGTAATAAAGCTTTTCCCACACTCACAGCATTCATAGGGCCTCTCCCCTGTGTGGATTCTCTGATGTTTAGAAAGGCCTGAGCTGCTCGTGAAGCTTTTCCCACACTCACTGCATTCATAGGGCCTCTCCCCTGTGTGGAGTCTCTTATGAACAACAAGATTTGATCTGTAAGTGAAGGTTTTTCCACACTCAGTGCATGTATTTTTCCTTTCTCCGCTCAGGATTTCCTGCTGGGTTGTGGTTTCCTTGACGCTCTTCTGAGTTCCCGACAGGAAATAAATTTACCATTTTCTCCTCTGGCTGGTTTCCTTGCTCTCTTTCTGGTCTGTGCTGAATCTCACAGGATTTTCCTGCTTATGACTCCAGGACACATTCCTTGTCGATCTTTGCGATAATTCTCTGTGTTTAGCCACTTGCTCAACATTTTCCTGCTGAGAATTCTGCTCCTCTTTCTCACATACCATTGCGTCACCTGCTGTGATAGAGACAGAAATCTCAGACAGGGATGGAAAGGGGAAGGCCAAACCAATACAAGTGCTTGAGAGAGGTCAAATAAAAACAAGAACTGAACTCCCCCAAACTCTTCCCTAAACAGGAGAGAGGAGGGGATCAATTCAGGCTTCACATCCCATCCAAATTCACAGGGGGAAGGGAGGAAGCTACTGTCTGTTGTCTGCTAGGGTCTACAGGAAGCCATGATCTATATTTACCCTAAGAATACGACCCCTGCTAGGGACAATATTGAACTGAGAGACCTTCCAAGGGCATTGTAGGGCATCCCAGATGTTTCCTTCAGGCACTTACAGATTCTGAGTTGGTTTAATATTTCCTCACCTGTGCAGGGAGCTCTCAGGATCTCTCTTTCCTCTGAACCCTGGAGGTCTGGGGCCCATGGCTCGTCCCCTTGTTCCAAGCGGGAGATTATATGAGGTTTGGAAACTGGAAACCCTGCTCAGATGAAAGAAAACAAAGGAGTTCAGCTGATTTCATATGACTGTCATAAAAAACATTATTAATTTAACTTCAGTGCTTAGTGTGAGCTGGTGTGCCTGGGGCAGTCCACACTGAAAATGCCAAGATCAGGGCAGGCTGAAAAAGGGAGAGAAGATGCTCCCAAAACTGGTGGTTAACACGGAAGTTAAATTCACCGATCAGTCACCAACTGTGTTTCTGATCCCCCACACTGGTTATCGAGAAACTAAAAAGAAGACATCACACGGCCCCCTTTACTGCATTCCAGTTCTCTGACTCCCAGTCAGCACCTAGGTCCGGCACAGTGAGAGGTTATTTAAAAACTCTGCTCACATAAACAAAGTGTTCTTCTGACCCCAGAGTCAGCCACATTACCAGGTCTGTATAGGTTTGGATCTTACCCAGAATACTATGATGCCAGCCAATCTTTAGCATCTAAACTAAAGGTTTATAAGCAAGAAAGCATCTAAACCAAAGGTTTATTATAAAAGGAGGAAAGAAAAAGGAAGTTGTTAAAATGGAAAAGCAGTCAGATACATTCAGAAATCTATATATCTGGTTCTTAGCAGTATTGGTGAGTTTCTGGCTTGAAAGGCTCTCTGGTACACACCCACATCATTCAGTCCTTTGTTCCAGGGTTCAGTTTGTAGAGAAGTTGCTCCAGAGGTAGGAAGAGGGACTAAAGACAAAATGGAGATGATGCAGCTGCCCTTTATATTCCTTTTGCCAAGTGGCTTCTACTTCCTGTGTCCCAAACACAAGCTTCACAGCACATGGCATGGAAAAGCCTTGGATGTCTCAGTACACAGGCATATCCCTGCATGTCTTGCTGAGTCAAGAGGTGTCTCCCCTTGATCCTTTCAATGGGTTCATTGTACAGCTGATGACCCCGGATGGGCCATCAAACAGGCTGGGCAGCACTGATGCCAATATGTCTGGGGGTGTCACTCAGAAACACTACACAAGTCTGGAATACAGATATACCCTACATATCTATAACTCACAATACAAAGATAGACACAAGATTATCAAACTTGGAAAATCATAACATTTTCATTGACACCTTACATGGCATATCTAGCACGATTCATTGCAATTTCATCATATTGGTATTTATAATAAAATAATAATAATATAAAATGTCTCTCAATTCCATAGAGTGTCACTTAATAAACCAGTGAATTCCCAGGACTGGTTCCCCAGGTGTTAGAAGATGCCGAACACCTTGCTTGTGAAGGATTGAAATACCCACATATATGTTGGGAACACACAGACGGACACTGTGCAAGTCTGTGCCCCTATGTTCACTCTTCTAGAAAATTATGATCAATTTTGTTCATAGTATGTGTCATGGCTGAATCTCCACTCTGTCCTCCGAGTGCAGAAAGTGGGGAGCCCGCGGATTCTAAAAATTAATTTGTGCAACTCTAATAAGAACATAAGAAAGGCCGTGCTGGGTCAGACCAAAGGTCCATCTAGCCCAGTATCTGTCTACCGACAGTGGCCAATGCCAGGTGCCCCAAAGGGAGTGACCCTAACAGGCTTTACAAGTAATCTCTCTCCTGCCATCCATCTCCATCCTCTGAGACAGAGGCTAGGGACACCATTCTTACCCATCCTGGCTAATAGCCATTTATGGACTTAGCCACCATGAATTTATCCAGTCCCCTTTTAAACATTGTTATAGTCCTAGCCTTCACAACCTCCTCAGGTAAGGAGTTCCACAAGCTGACTGTGTGCTGGGTGAAGAAGAACTTCCTTTTATTTGTTTTAAACCTGCTGCCTATTAATTTCATTTGGTGACCCCTAGTTCTTGTATTATGGGAATAAGTAAATAACTTTTCCTTATCCACTTTCTCAACATCACTCATGATTTTATATACCTCTATCATATGCCCCCTTAGTCTTCTCTTTTCCAAGCTGAAGAGTCCTAGCCTCTTTAATCTTTCCTCATATGGGACCCTCTCTAACCCCCTAATCATTTTAGTTGCCCTCTTCTGAACCTTTTCTAGTGCTAGAATATCTTTTTGAGGTGAGAGACCACATCTGTACACAGTATTCAAGATGTGGGCGTACCATGGATTTATATAAGGGCAATAATATATTCTCAGTCTTATTCTCTATCCCTTTTTAATTATTCCTAACATCCTGTTTGCTTTTTTGACCGCCTCTGCACACTGCGTGGACATCTTCAGAGAACTATCCACGATTACTCCAAGATCTTTTTCCTGACTTCTTGTAGCTAAATTAGCCCCCATCATGTTGTATGTATAGTTGGGGTTATTTTTCCCAATGTGCATTACTTTACATTTATCCACATTAAATTTCATTTGCCATTTTGTTGCCCAATCACTTAGTTTTGTGAGATCTTTTTGAAGTTCTTCACAATCTGCTTTGGTCTTAACTATCTTGAGCAGTTTAGTATCATCTGCAAACTTTGCCACCTCACTGTTTACCCCTTTCTCCAGATCATTTATGAATAAATTAAATAGGATTGGTCCTAGGACTGACCCTTGGGGAACACCACTAGTTACCCCTCTCCATTCTGAGAATTTACCATTAATTCCTACCCTTTGTTCCCTGTCCTTTAACCAGGCTTGTATTAAACCCCCAAAGTTACAGCTTTTCTCTGACCTTGGCTTGGTAAATGCTGCCACCACCCAAATGCAAAAAACCCCAAACCCTTGGACCCAGGAAGGAGCACTTGAGAATTCTTGCCTCTGGGGTAGCCTCAAGCCCTTTCACCTCCCCTCCGGGAAAGAGCTGAGAAAGAAAACAGAGGACATTAGCTGTGGCTACCAGCTAATCAAACAACATGCACAAACCTCTTAGGACACCAAAAATCCAACCCTGTTCTTAAAAGAGGTAAATTTTATTAAAATTGAAAAGGAAAACAATAAATCTGGAACTTAGGCTTTGCTAGATCTTAAAAGAAACAATTGTTGTAAGCACCCAAAATAGCTTTCTTGGGGTTCAGCTTAAAGCTTAGGCCTGGTCTACACTAAAGGGGTTCGAATTAAGTGCGCAAATTCAGCTACGGAAATAGCGTAGCTGAATTGAAGTACCCTAATTGAACTACTCACCCGTCCAGACGCGGCGGGGTCGAACTCCGCGGCTCCCCCGTCGACTCCACCACCGCCGTTTGCAGTGGTGGAGTACTGGAGTCGTCCGCGGCGCTTCTGGAGTTTGAACTATCGCGTCTAGATCAGGCGATAGTTCGAACTCGAAGTCGAACTCACCGCATCGACCAGGAAGGTAAGTGTAAGCGTGCCCTTAGAAGCAAAAAAGCATCTGGGATAGCACAGAGGAGCGCCAAAAGCCAAAATAAAAATATAAATCTGATTGTGTTTGTCTAAACTTCCCTGTCCAAAACATTTCTTCTAGGGATGGAAGATGAATTTTCCAACCTGCTTCAAGCCACACACAGCATTGCTACTCTGTGTCGCCTTCTCCGGAGAACAACAGACAAAGGGAAAGTTACTGTCCCATTTAAAAGTTCTAGTCTTTCCATTGGCTCTTTTGGTCAGGTGCCTCCTTTTCTTTTACCTATGGCCTTGTTAACCCTTTACAGGTAAAGCAAGCAGAGAAGTCACACCACCAAGGATTTTACAGCAATCTGGCTGTCTGGGTGTTTATAAAGGGAGATCCTCTTCTCCTTCATTTATCACTATATGGCTTGTGAGGTATCATTTGAAGACAATCTACTGAATATCCTCCTTAAAATGTGTAGCAACACTGTATGTAAAGTTATGAGATTTTACAGTATGATATTACTGAAAAAGTTGCAACCCTAACCCCAAGTTCGTCAGAGACAGCAAGGCAAACAGCTGGTCAAATAGCCATTCTCCAGGAGAGGGAAGGTGTGAAGAAGACATTTACATTCCATCACAGGGACCACTTGAAGCTCA
Organism: Mauremys reevesii; assembly: GCF_016161935.1. Classification (NCBI taxonomy): domain Eukaryota; kingdom Metazoa; phylum Chordata; order Testudines; family Geoemydidae; genus Mauremys; species Mauremys reevesii. Next base: position 30,990,308 of record NC_052634.1, on the reverse strand, counting down.
TATCTACGAGAGCCTGTCACCATGACTCAGCTGAGAACTGGATTTGTTTCTAGTAGAAAGGACTGAATTATAAACAGATGTGAGGAAAATGCATGAGACTCTCTCTCTCTCTCCCCCCTTTCCCTCTGCTCATGACAACTCCTGAAGAACTGACTGTGGGCAGCAGGGGCAGGTTAGAGGGATTCCCAGCTGAAAGGAAAACCAGCCTGTCTCAGCAGATGGTGAGAGAAACATTTGTTTTAAATCATTTTAGCTGGTTAACTTAGATGTTAGTTTGTGTTTTATCTTCCACTTCTTTCGTAAACAATTCTGACTTTTATGCCTCATTACTTGTAGTCACTGAAAATCTTTTTTTTTTTCCCTTCAGTAGTTAACAATCTTGGTTTATTGTTTTATCTAACCAGTGTGGTTGGATTAAAGTGTGTTGGAAACTCCATTTGGAATAACAAGGCTGGTGCATGTCATTTTCCATTGATGAAATAACAGATTTCATATGAGCTCCCACTGTTCAGTAGTGTGCTGGACAGGACAAGATGCACATTTCTGGGGGATGTCTGGGAGCAGAGAATTTTCTGGGGTTCTCCGGTGGGGCACTGTAATTCGGGAGTTGCTGACTAGCAGCACTCAAAACTGTGTAGCTGGGAGCGAGTTACATGCTGGAGACTGTGTGTTACCTGCCCAGGAGTGGCTGCTCTCACAGTAGAGCAGTGTAAAAGGCACCCCAGCCTGGGGAACTGAGGGAACACAGCTGTTCAACACTCCAGACTGTACTGTGCTTAATGTCACAGACACTCAATTTCAAAGTCTCCTAAAACACATAGAAAGTAAATCCATGTCCCAGAAATCGAAGTCTCCAGAGAGAGGGCAAGTCTCCCTGGCTCTGCTTCTTGCTGACAGACAGGTCCAGAGACAAAGAGAGAGTCCTGGGGAAGCTGGAAACATAAGCGTGGGGCTCAGTGGAGACAGGGGAGAGGAAGGGCAGGGATATTACTGAATGCAGCATCTCCGCACTACTAGATGTCAGGATAACATATAGTGCAGCCCACTGGAAAACACAATCCCAAATATACATATAAAATGATGGGGTCTAAATTAGTTATTTCCATTGATTTATATAAGGGCAATAAGATATTCTCTGTATTATTGTCCATCTCTTTTTAAATAATTCCTAACCTCCTGTTTGCTTTTTTGACTTCCGCTGCACACTGCTGGATGTCTTCAGAGAACTATCCACAATGACAAAAAGATCTTTTTCCTGATCAGCTGTAGCTAAATTTGCCTCCATCATATTGTATGTATAGTTGGGGTCGTTTTTCCAACGTGCATTACTTTACATTTATTCACATTAAATTTCATTTGCCATTTTGTTGCCAAATCACTTAGTTTTGTGAGATCTTTTTGAAGTTCTTCACAGTCTGCTTTGGTCTTAACTATCTTGAGCAGTTTAGTAACATCTGCAAACATTGCCACCTCAATGTTTACAACTTTCTCCAGATCATTTATGAATAAGTTGAATAGGATTGGTCCTAGGACTGACCCTTGGGGAACATCACTAGTTACTCCTCTTCATTCTGAAAATTTACCATTTATTCCTACCCTTTGTTCCCTGTCTTTTAACTAGTTCTCAATCCATGAAAAGATCTTCCCTCTTATCCCATGATAACTTCATTTATGTAAGAGCCTTTGGTGAGAGACCTCGTCAAAGGTTTTCTGGAAATCTAAGTACACTATGTCCACTTGATCCCCCTTGTCCACGTTTGTTGACACCTTCAAAGAACTCTAACAGACTAGTAAGACATGATTTCCCTTTACAGAAACTATGTTGACTTTTGCCCAACAATTTTTGTTCTTCTATGTGCCTGACAATTTTATTCTTTACTATTGTTTCAACTAATTTGCCTGGCACAGACATTAGACTTACCGGTCTGTATTTGCCAGGATCGCCTCTACAGCCCTTTTTAAATATTGGCGTTACATTAGCAATCTTCCAGTCATTGGGTACAGAAGCTGATTTAAAGGACAGGTTACAAACCATAGCTAATAGTTCCCGAATTTCACATTTGAGTTCCTTCAGAACTCTTGGGTAAATACCATCTGGTTCCGGTGACTTGTTACAGTTAAATTTATCAATTAGTTCCAAAACCTCTAGTGACACTTCAATCTGTGGCAATTCCTCAGATTTGTCACCCACAAAAGGTTTGGGAATCTCCCTAACATCCTCAGCCACGAAGACTGAAGCAAAGAATGCATTTAGTTTCTCCGCAATGACTTTATCGTCTTTAAGGCCTCCTTTTGTATCTCAATCGTCCAGGGGCCCCACTGGTTGTTTAGCAGCTTCCTGCTTTTGATGTATTTAGAAAACATTTTGTTATTACCTTCTGAGTTTTTGGCTAGCTGTTCCTCAAACTCCTTTTTGGCTTTTCTTATTACATTTTTACACTTAATTTGGCAGTACTTATGCTCCCTTCTATATACACCTCACTAGAATTTGACTTCCACTTTTTAAAAGATGCCTTTTTATCTCTCACTGCTTCTTTTACATGGTTAAGCCAAGCCACAGTGGCTCTTTTTAGTTCTTTTGCTGTGTTTTTTTAATTTGGGGTATACATTTAAGTTGGGCCTATAATATTGTGTCTTTGAAAAGTGTCCATGCAGCTTGCAGGGATTTCACTCTAGTCACTGTACCTTTTAATTTCTGTTTAACTAACCCCTTCATTTTTGTATAGTTCTCCTTTCTGAAATTAAATGCCACAGTGTTGAGTTGTTCTTCCCACCACAGGAATGTTAAATGTTGTTATATTATGATCACTATTTCCAAGCGGTCCTGTTATAGTTACCTCTTGGACAAGATCCTCCTCTCCACTCAGGACTAAATGGAGAGTTGCTTCTCCCCTTGCAGGTTCTTGTACCAGCTGCTCCAAGAAACAGTCATTTGAAGTATCAAGAAATTTTGTCTCTGCATTTTGTCCTGAGGTGACGTACCCAGTCAATATGGGGATAACTGAAATCTCCCACTATTATGGAGTTCTTTATTTTGATAGCTTCTCTAATCTCCCTTCGCATTTCATCCTCACTATCACTGTCTTTGACAGGGGGTCGATAATAGAACCCTACTGTTATATTCTTATTAGAGCATGGAATTACTATCCACAGAGATTCTATGGAACATGCGGTTTCATTTAAGATTTTTACTTCATTTGAGTCTACATTTTCTTTAACATACAGTGCCACTCCCCTCCCCATCCCCCGAGTATGACCTGGCTCTGACCTTCCGATATATTTTGTACCCTGGAATGATTGTGCCCCATTGATTGTCCTCATTCCACCAGGTTTCTGTGATGCCTATTATGTCAAAATCCTCTTTTAACACGAGGCACTCTAATTCACCCATCTTATTATTTACCCTTCTAGCATTTGTGTACACGCACTTTAAAAACTTGTCACTGTTTATTTGTCTGCCCTTTTCTGATGTGTCAGATTCTTTTGTGTGTGAATGCTTCTCAGCTGATCTGGCCCCTACTTTATCCTCTTCCAGCCTCTCTTCCTGACTAAAACTAGAAAAATCTCTATCACTACACTCTCCTCTAAGAGAAGTCTCTGTCCGATCCACGTGCTCCTCTGCAGCCATTGGCTTTCCCCCCCATCTCTTAGTTTAAAAACTGCTCTGCAACCTTTTTAAAGTTAAGTGCCAGCAGTCTGGATCCACTTTGGCTTAGGTGGAGCCCATCCTTCCTGTATAAGCTCCCCCATCCCCAAAGTTTCCCTAGTTCCTAATAAATCTAAACCCCATCTCTCTACACCATCATCTCATCCACGCATTGAGACTCCGAAGCTCTGCCTGCCTACCTGGCCCTGTGCGTGGAACTGGAAGCATTTCTGAGAAAGACACCATAGAGATCCTGGATTTCAGTCTCTTTCCTAGCAGATTAAATTTGGCCTCCAGGACATCTCACCTACCCTTCCCTATGTCATTGGTATCTACATGTACCATGACCACTGGCTCCTCCCCAGCACTACACATAAATCTATCTAGATGCCTTGAGAAATCCGCAACCTACGCACCAGGCAGGCAAGTCACCATACGGTTCTCCTGGTCATCACAAACCCAGATATCCTTGTTTCTAATGATCGAATCTCCCATTACTAACAGCTGCCTTTTCTTAATGAGTGGAGTTCCCTCCCACTGTGAGGTAACCTCAGTGCAAGAGGCTCTTCCAGATAGTGTTGGGGTGAGGGTCCCAACTATGAGAAGCTTTCCCTCTGCTCCCGTTGACTGCTCTCATTCCCTGGGCCCTTCATCCTCCTCAACGGTGCGGGGGGCTGTCTGACCGGAGTTGGGACAATTCTATAGCGTCCCGGAAAGCCTCATCGACATACTTCTCTGCCTCCCTTAGCTCCTCCAGTTCCAACACCCTGGCCTCCAAAGCCTCCACACGGTCTCTGAGGGCCAGGAGCTCCTTGCACCAAATGCCCACATACATACATGACATAAGAACGGCCGTACCGGGTCAGATACAAGGTCCGTCTGGCCCAGTATCCTGTCTACCGACAGTGGCCAATGCCAGATGCCTCAGAGGGAGTGAACCTAACAGGCAATGATCAAGTGATCTCTCTCCTGCCATCCATCTCCATCGTCTGACAAACAGAGGCTAGGGACACCATTCCTTACCCATCCTGTCTAATAGCCATTGATGGACTTAACCACCATGAATTTATCCAGTTCTTTTTTAAATGCTGTTATAGTCCTAGCCTTCACAACCTCCTCAGGTAAGGAGTTCCACAAGTTGACTGTGCGCTGCGTGAAGAAGAACTTCCTTTTATTTTCTTTAAACCTGCTGCCTATTAATTTTATCTGGTGACCCCTAGGAAGCGTCTGTTGATTATGCTGCACTTAAACCTCAGCTTTACTTGAGCAAACAGGAGATATTTGACATTGTGCAATATGGCTCCTGTGCTCTGTTCCCAAAGTGTTCTGCAGCAGGGGAGGGTCTCTGGTAGTGTGTGTGTCACTGGCATATTGGGGCGATGCTGAAACTGGGCAAAGTAGAGGTGGCATTGTGGGGCTGGCGTAAACCTTCTCTCTCCATTTCCCTTCCAAGAACCGAGGGGACAGTAACCCTTACCCAGTGAGGTCACATTCTCATAGTTCTCCTGCATGACATCCCAGTAGAGGGCTCTCTGAGCGGGGTCCAGCAGAGCCCACTCTTCACTGGTGAAATACACAGCCACCTCCTCGAAGGTTACCGGCCCCTGAAAGAGCAAGAGTCCAACACTCAATACCTGCTGCCCCATTCACAGCCCCACTATTTGTGGGGAGAGGAGCCCATCAAAGGGAAGCCCTGGGTGGATTGCAGTCAACAAAGTCCCAACCCCACCCTGCTCAGAGCATCCAGGAAACATCAGAGCGAGGGGACAAAGAGAGCCCCTTATCTCTCCCAGCAGATCCATCACATACCTACTAGCCACAGACTGATAGAGGAGAGGGAAGCCCTAGCAGGGACCAGGGAGAGATCCCTGGTAGGAAGCCCAACACCCTCCTCATTGTGAGGAGCTGGATGGGAAGGGAGGGGAATCTCCCCTAACCCTCACTGGTGGGTGCCCCCTTCATATCTCACAGCAGCCACTGGTTAGTCGGGTCAGGCTCCAGCACTGGGAGTCTGGTCAGTTTTCCCAGCCCCATTCACGTGGGTTATTTTCTGCTCCACAATCTAGAGCATTTACACCTCCGAACCTCATGGGTCTGTTCCTAGAATCTAGGCCACTTATTAAACAACTCCCAGCAGGTCTGTCACACCCTGCCCTCCCTTCCCCACCCTGTGCATTTCCTGCCCCGCGCCAACATCCAAACCAGACTGTGCAAACCTTCCCATCTCCGGTGTATTTGCTGTCCCTCTCTCTCCTGTAGGAACCCACCAACCCCCCCCTCAAAAAAATAATCCCTACCTGTGCTGGCTCCACTGCAGCCATTTCTCTTCCCTGTGTCATGGGAGGATGGGATGAGCTGGAGAAAAACATGGACGTCATTCTGCAGCCCTGGCAGGGAGAGAAGGGCAGTTGTGAAATTAACTAAAGTCTGTTCTGAAACCTCCACATCACGATTCCCCCAGGCCCTTTCCCTCCAGACAGACATCCTAGACTCTGCCATGCTGGGAACATGCTTGATCTCTTTATTAGAATGTAGACCTGGCTCCTCCTGTCAGGCTAAGCCCACAGAGACATTTTTAACCTCCCTTCTGCCTCCCCTCACCCTGTAACAAAGTCTCTGAACACAAGGCTGGAAAAGAGCAGAACCCAAGGAGTCACTGTGGGGGATTCCCTCGGACACTGACCCCACGGCAGTCACACCCCAGCAGGGGGAATATGGAGTCAGGAACTGGCTTTTTCTCTGTCTGATCCTTTTCTTGTTCACTGGAAAGTGGTTCTGCCCAGGGATGCTGCAATACATGTGTCTGGGTGGACTAGAGAGCTGGAAATCTCTCCCCCCACTCATTTCTCCCACTGCCCCTTTCAGTCTCTCCTTCCCCTGTCCTCTCTGCCTGCTCCTCTGGCTGGGACAGTCCCATTCCTGGGGGCTTTGCTCTCCCATGGCTGGATTTTCTCCTGGCAATTGCTAATGGGAGGAGAAATGACGAGGGGCTGTTTGTGCAGAGTCACTTTCTTGCCAGTCCCCAGCACTTTCTGAGGTCTTTCAATAACCCGGAGTCCGTAGCTCAGAATTTGTATTAACAGGGCCCAGGGCTGCCCTAGGGGGCTAGTACCAGCTGCAGAAAGTCATCCCCTGGGCCGGGCAGAGAAGAAGCTTTAATTAAGGTCACATCCCAGCACAGAACCCCCACTGGGGGAGCAGCAGCTGCTAAGCCTGGTCTCCCAGATCACAATGGAGGCTGCAGCGTCTGACCCAGGAAGCTGAACCCCAATATCCTGAGCAGAGAGGGACAGAGCGTTTGAGCAGCTTCCCTCCTTTAGCTCTCTGGGGAGAACAACTAATGAGAGCCGCTCCTCACAGGGAGAACTGCTGATCTCATTTGCCTCACTGTCCATCCAGAGTCACTCCTTGTCTTTCCATGCAGTGACTCTGGATTAACAATGGTCTCAATTAAACCAGATTTCAGAAAGAAGGAGTCCAGAACGCTGTGGAAGAGACCATTGTGTGGCATTTCTAGCCCCCTTCCCACCTGCCTCACCCCCCCAGATCTATTATAAGGACTCAAGGCACAAATTTTCCCAATGGAACTGGAAGGTCCTGGAGTTTTCAAGATGTTTGATAAGTGGCTAGAAAGTTATCATGGTGACTGGGCTTGGCTGGGGAATGCTGGGCAGTGCTTGGAGCCAGGATTCTGGCACAAGCTGATGAGCTAGAAGGAGCATGGTTAGTAGCAGCCCCCCGAGCCTCCATCCAGGGGACCCCAGATACCCCCAGATCCCGCAGCCAGGGTCCCACCAGATATTCCCTGGGACCCATCCCCCAAAATCCCTGAACAGGAACTCCAGATACCCCTCAGCACCCCACTGGCCAGAGAACCCCCACCAGACCATCACTGGCAGGCTGGGAATCCTAAAGGTTCCCCCCACCAAGAGCCCCCAACAGCCAGGGACCACCCCCCCAGGGGACCCCTCACTGGGAATTCAGTCCCTCACTGCCTGCCCAGGCTTCCCCTACTGCCTGCCTAGGACCCCCACCTGTCCTCCAGCAGGACCTGCCAGGCCGTTTGCCTGGGACCCCCTGATGCTTTACAACGGGACCCCTCCCTCTGCTTGCCTGGCAACCCGACCTAGCGCCTGGCACTCCCCCACCCAGTTCTGTGCATTGGGCATGACTGAGCCCCTGGCACAGCACCAGGCTCCCTCCAGCCCCCTGCCCCGCCTCCCCAAGAGACGCCCACCCTCACTGTTCTGCACCAACAAGTCCCCAGTGCTACCCACCTCCAGGACCCACAGCCTCAGGGCTGGGCACATCAGAACCCACCCCCCCAAACCTCCAGAACCCCCTGCCCAGTCACCCAGAGGCCTCCCCCTCCCACAACGCCCCTTCAGCTCCAGCTGCAATCTCCCCACACAGACACCCCATCCCCTACCCCAGCAACAGTTACCTCACTGTGTCTGCTAAGTGGATAGAAAGTTATCACTGCCCCCTGCTGGCCAGTCACACGGGCAGAGGGATCCCTGGGCGGTGCTGCTTTAACAGGAGAATGGAAGGCCTGGAGGGCAAGAAAGGTCCATGCCCTGTCACTAGCTACATCTTTGCACTGCGGGAAGCAACCCCTCCCAGAGACCATTTGTCATGGGCTTTGGGATACTGCTGGACCCACGCTGCACTCAGAGTGACCTCCTCACCCAGTGCCAGCTGGAGAAAAGAAAAGGATCCAGCCAACTCTCATGTTACCAGCTGGGAGCCCTTTGAGGAGCTGCTTTAAGAGGGCAAAGGGGTGGGGGAGGTGGCAGGTCCCTGGAGGAGGGAAGGGGGCAGCAGTGGGGGATGGGCAGGTGGCTGTGTTGGTCGTTGGGGGCAGTAACTGGGACTGGGAAACCGGGGTCCGGGCAGCCCCCACGGGGGACACGTGCCCCTCCCGCCCCGGCAGAGAACCGGCATCTCACCCCGCCAGGGGCAGCCACGTGCTGGGGACTGACCCAGGGCAACAATTTCCCACCCGGACAAGGACAAATCGCTGCAGGTAAAACGGGGACCCCATCGGAGAGATTTTAAATGGACATTGGAGACTCATGGAGAGACCGGGGGCACAGGGAGCCGAGAGAGAGCGGATCGGGGGCGAATCTCCCGGATGTTACAGCCCGAGCGAGACCCCGAGAGAGAAACGGGGCAGAACCGGAGAGACTCTGTGCCGGGGGCGAGAGGCGCCAACAGGGACAGGAGCCAATTCACTCCCGCCCGGGGATTTCCGGGCTGCCCAGAGACAGTTCAACCCCGCCGCGTCCCACCGACCTTCCCCCCCCCGCAACTCCGGCTTCTCCCCCCGCACAGGGACCCCGGGCTCCAGGCTCCGCCCCCCCATCCCAGCGGGGGGCGGATCCTGCTGCGGCTCCCGGGGCCGAGGCGGCCTGAGGCTTCTCCCAGGTTCCCGGGGCAGAGTCACGTGCCCGCCCCGGGGTCTCTCACTCACCGGCTCACACGGAGGCGGCAGCAGCAGCTTTGTTCTCCCGCCCCCAGCGGGGCTCGCACGGAGCATGCGCAGTTCCAGCTACTGACCCCTCCCTTACCCGGGCTGGAGAGGGCGGACGCGCCCCCGGGGCAGGCTGGGAGATGTAGTTCCGGGCTCTCTGTGGAGCGGAAGTGACGTCGGCGAGGGAGGCGGGGCGCTGCGGTTCTGCCTGGCTCGTGCGGAGCCGTTAGAGCCTCTCCCGGGCCGGAGAAGGGTTTGTGCCGCTGGGGCTCTGGGCATGCGCAGATCGCGGCGAGAGAGACCTTCATTAACCCCCCCGTGCCCGGCCCCTCCGTGGGAAAGGGGCGGGGGGGGGAAGTGTCGGTGCAGCCCGGACATGGCCGGGAGCCAGTGACCCCGGGAGCGGGGAGAGAAAGGGGGCTGAGACCCCTCGGATTTACCGCTGCCCCGTGGGGACCCCTGCCCCTGCCCGCCCCTTTCTCCCTAGAGCCACGAGCAGCCCCAGGGTGACCCCCTCCCCAACCCCTGAGAAGTTCCCTGCCCCCGATTTTGCCCCATTTTCTCTCCCCTTCACCAGTGTCCAGCTCCCCCTGGGGCTGGGGGGGCTCTGGGGGTGTCTGGGGCCCTGGCCAGGGGCTCTGGGGACTGGGCTCTAGGGGGTGTAGAAGGGCCTTAATGGAGAGAAAAGATTGGGTATTAAAGCAGAGAAAGGCATAACAAGCCCCAATGGCTGGACGGTGAAAAGAGACAAATTCATATTACAACTAAGGCACAAATATTCACCAGCGAGGATGATTCACCACAGGAACAAGCTACCAAGGAAAGTGGTGGATTCGCCATCTCCTGATGTCATTTCATGAAGACAAGATGCCTTTCTGGAATGTGTTTGCCCCAAAAGTAGCTCTTGTGTCATACAGGAGGCCTGTGATATGCAGGGGGTCAGATTAGATGCTCTAATGGTCTCTTCTGGTCATAAAGTCAACTAATTTCTGAAAAACTGAGTGTAGCATTGGGAGCAGCGTCTGATGTTTTCCTGTCTAACCGGCTTGTGCCTAGAACGAACGCTCCTTGAGTGGGGTGATCCACGGGGAGTAGCTCAAACCTCCAAAGTGCCTGGCCAGGGGCAGGACATTAGCACAGCAAGGGAGGGGTGTGGCAGTGACATCACAAAGGCCTTTTGCAGGACCTCAGACTATTGGTCAAAGGTGGTGGGGAGGTGGTGACCTCACAGAGAGATGCTGACATCAGCCAGGCAGGACAGGGGCGAGGGGCCAGGGAAACCTCAGAGACCCCTGTGGCTTTGCTTCAGCAAGTCTCCTTCTCCAGCTCTCTTTGAGGACTGAGGGAGTATTCGGGTTCACGTACCTGAGCGCCAGGAGGAACCTCTTTCGAGTTTTCTCCTTCCCTTTTAGGGAGTTTACTAGAGACCAGCCGTCCCTGTTTAGAAGCTAAGAGCCTCCTCAAGCTTTTAAACCTGTTCAGTCTGATCCATCTGGTGATGAAATCTAAGCATGGAAAACACGAGCTTAAGGAGGCAGTATTTTATTCCGCACCAGGGATTTTGTCCCCTAGAATTACTGGAGACATTAGGGTTTATCCTTTGTGTTTCACCTTTTCCTCCATCCCTTCCTCCTTTCTCTTCTCTTGCTTCTTTTGTCCTTTCACCTGTTTCCCTCCCAACACCAAGAGCGGGGTGTGTGTATGTGTTGCAGGGGAGTGTTTGGCAGCTCCCACTGTGGGAGGTCCACCAAAAATGTGGGGCTGAAATAGTGCTCGGGCAGTGATCCCACCAGTGACCTGAACCATCCTTTGGGCTCCCTGCTGAGAACCCTCAGTTTCCCGTCCTCAGTCTCTACCCTGATTGGCTGAGCAGGGGGTTATTGACAGGGAGGAGACTCAGGTCCTTGTTGTTCTCTTTTAAGACCAAGGAAATAAGTCATAACCAGTCATATGTTTGAATTTTGCTGCTTCTCTGCATTAATGGTCTCTGAGCAGGTCATGATTCTCCTCAAATTGCAGTTCTCCTCAAATACTTGCTGAATAATTACTGTGCACTGTTGGTCTGGAGCTCATCTGAGAGCACTTTATTCAGGTCATTCAATGGATGAAATTCAAGATCCGATGGTTAGTTTGAAAATCAGGGGTCTTGGGTCCTATTCCCAGCTCTGCCACTGGCTGGCCGTGTGACCTAAGACAAGTCAATTCTCCTGTCTCAGCCTGAGCTTCTCGCTCTTCCAAGTAGGGATAATAATGATCTGCTCCTACCTACCTTACGGTATGTGGAGGCAGGGCTGGCTCTAGGTTTTTTGCCTCCCCAAGCAAAAAAAAATTTTGTCTGCCCTCCCATCCCCCTGCTGCCCGAGCCCTGGGTTCTCCCCTCCCTACACCTGCACCCCTTGCCTCCCCAGCTCTGGGCCTCCCACCACTTTCACTCCCCTGCCAACCCAGCCCTGGGCTCTCCCCCACACACACCCTGTGCTGCCCCAGCTCTCGACTCTCCCCTTCCCCCCTACCAGTGCTCCCCCACCCACACACCCCCTGCTGCCCCAGCCCTGGGCTCCTCCCCGCACTTGCACCTTCCTCCACCCCAGCCCTGGGTCACTGGTAACTTGCTCCCAGGTTAATAAAATAGAAAAAAGAGAGGATTGAATGTGTAACAGGGAGTTTGGTAAATCTTGGTTATTTTATTTTTGTAACAGGCTCCTGTCCACCTCCAGTAGAGTTTTCAGTCCCAATGGCAACTTACTTACCAAATGTAATACAGACTAGTCCATGCCTCCCAAGTGGATGTAGTTCTTGTCCTTCTGCACATTGTAGCCCGTGGAGGCCAAGGACCTGCAAATGTGTCTTCATGTGCCTTTGTTTCATTGATGAAAACATAAACTAGACTCTTAGAGGATTGGAACTGATTTCAGCTGGGGGACATATTTGCTAGATTTTTATGCATTTGCACAGGAAAATGTTGAGTGTTTTCATTCATCCCTAGTCAGTGGAGCTCCTGAACATAATGGAAATGGATATGCAATTACTTTTTGTTGAAGGACCAGGCTTTTAAGGGGGCACTTGGATTTGAACCAAGGCCCGTTTGAGCTGCAGTCAAACACTCTACCACTGAGCTATACCCCCTGACAATTACATTGGTAAGTCAGTGATCTCAAGGATCTTGAAACCTGAGAGTGGAGTTGGTTTCTTCCACACCAGTGTTGCTGTCTGTGCATTCCGGAGCTATGGGGTGAGTGGGAAAGGCCCACAACTAGCTTGTCAGTATCAAGAAAGGAGCAGCCGACATCAGGACCAACGAGACGTGTTGGTGGCGCATCAGGAAGAATCCACACTCCCAGAGACTTCTCGGCGAGGGCACGGTACACAATGGGGGCTACCTACCCGCCACGTCCCATCAAGGGTCTGTCTAGTCCCACTTCAGTGTTACCCAATTTCTAATCAGTCTTTGGCCCAGATTCCCTCCCTGAGCGGCACCAGCACATACCTGGGCCCCCTGCTAGTGTTAAATCTGCCTTGAGCTGAGACCCAGATTGGCAAAGAGCCTACAGCCCCCTCTGTGCTGGAGGAGTGAGAGCAGCCCTGGCACTGGGCAGGGCAGCCCTGAGGGAATGAACCCAATGTGCCCATGAGGCCCTGATCCAGAACCTCTGCCAGGCAGCTTGTGCTGCTCGGGCGTCTCTAGTCTCCAGCGAGGGTTCAAAGCTTCTCTGCTCCAGGGGAACCCCTGGGGGAGGGGGGCAGGGCTCCTGCAGGATAAATCTTCCTGCTGGCAGAGCTCCGGTCCCCTCCTCATGGGCACAGGGCGTTGCACACGGCACCCACCACATGCACACACCCCTTTGTGAGGAGAATCAGCTCTGGGATATTGGGGTCAACCCCCCCCCCACCTCCTCCCTGCAAACCTTCTCCTGGCTTCAGTGAGGGAATGGGGGCGGGAGGGGCTAGTGCGGTAACAGCAGCAGCGTGGCTGTGGGTCGCGGCCGGTGGCGGGGGCCAGTTGCCTGAGCATGAACCCAGCCGACCCCAGGAGATGGACCCTGGTCACCAGCCCAACCCACCACGCGGCTGCTGCCGCTGCCCCATTAGTGCGCGAGCTCCCACAGACCACGCTGGGGAGAGCCCCCAGCTGCAGGGGAGACGCCCCTGAGTGCCTGGCAGGGCCCAGCTCCTGGCTGACCTGCACTGCTGGGGGTCAGGGGGCTGGGTGACAGGGAGGCGTTGGCTCTGGGGTGGGACTGTCACTTCCCCCCCTGCCAAGCCAACAGGATCACAGCAAACGAAACCAACTCGGCCGGCAGGGGAAGAGTTCAGTCCAGGGCCTGGTGCATTCTGGGAGCAGGGGCGGTGCAGAGAAAGGGCAGATACGGGGCAGCTCTGAACACTCCGCGCAGAACTGCCTGTCCTGTCCCACAACCTCTGTTACAGGGGGCTTTTAGCCATAGTTTTAATCAGGCCAATAAATTGAAACAAACCCCTGTTAAATCATTGCTCAGCCCGAGTCCTTCACCCACATTCCTTAGGGCATTGGGTGTTTCATTTCCTGCCTCAATTTCACACAGAGACACAATTTCCTTTGCACAGATCCATGAACAGCAAAACCTCCCTGTGTCTCTGGTCTGAGCCAGGGCATTCGATTCCAGTGAAATCTTCTCTCCTGCAATGCGATGGTCAGACAGAGGGGACGTGGCCCCTGCATCCCTGCCAGGGAGATATTGGCTCCGCTCTTTCTTTCTGCTGCTGTTGTTAGTCCATGAAACATCAAGGGTGGAATGCAAGGCTGAGTTCATGCACCAACCCCCTGAAAAAATTTCAGTGCCCCAGAGAAATCCTGCCACCTGCTATTGGAACGATGTGCTGGAGATTTGAATGGGAAAGGGACTGTCTGAATTGTCAGAGTGGGGAATGAAAAACAATCTACAGCAATGTCATTAACACAAACACACTCTCATCCTGCTCCAGCCGGAAGGGAAATGGGCAGGAATTCTCGCTGTTCACCCAAGGACACACTTACACTGATGCGCAGCCATGAGTGTGCTGGGGAAGCTAGTCTGGGCAAACAATTTGAAGTGACAATTCAGTGAGAACAGAATCATCATGTAATGACACAGGTGAACATCAAGTAGTTGTGACTGAGTGGTTGAAGTGAGGGACTAGAAATCCTTTGGGGGTCTCTCCGCACAGGTTCAAATTCTGCCAACTACACAAGCACTGCACTGTTGTTACTATTACTGTAGACTTAGTGTCTGAGCACCCAAAGTGCAAATTGGAGCCAGATCTACTTTCACTCGATTTAAATCGCTGCTGTGGCACTGCTATAGCACTATGGAGTAGACAGTGACTGGAGAGGTTTTCCCATCTGTGTAATAGCTACGTGGACAGAACAATTCTATCTTTTCTTTAGCACTATCTAACCAGGGCTTAGGTCACCTTAACTATGTGGGGGCGGGGGGGTTTTCACACCCTGAGAGACGTCGCTCTGCCAGTTCAGTGCCCAGCAGACACCAGCCCTTAGATCCCTCTTGGTATTTCAATGCGGGCACTGACCTGTGAGAGGAAAACATCAGCTCACAAACACAGAGACTGAATTCCCCACATTTAATCTCGCTGCACTTTCCAGAAAGTCACAAAATTCAATTCATTCTTGCTAGGACAGAGAAAAAATAAGTGACACTAAGTTTTTGGCTTGGTTACATAAAATTAAGTGTTTAATCAATATAGTAAAAAAATCTGTCCTGATTCCTCTAACTAACACCACAGCGTGAAATAGGAACAGAGACAAATCTTGTCAGTGACGACTAATTTCGCAAATGATCTTCCCATTATTAATTTCCACGCTGCCCCCATTGGAGGTCTGGGCACCTCCAGTGTCATTGCTCTGCATTCACCTTCCCCTAGAATTGCTCTCGGACATTCGCCTTCCTCTGCAGCATGGGGCACAGGTCACTTGCTGGTGGATTCCCTGCACCTTGAGGTCTTTAAGCCACGATTTGAGGACTTCAATAACTCAGACATAGGTTAGGGGGTTGTTACAGGAGTGGGTGGGTGAGATTCTGAGGCCTGCGTTGTGCAGGTCAGACTAGATGATCATAATGGTCCCTTCTGACCTTAAGTCTATGAATCTATGAATCTAGTCCCAAATTTGGAAAATTGTGCAGTTCAGAATGTGAATAGTGACCCTGTCTCCTTCCTGCACCTGCTCTACATTGCTCCACAGCAGCTTCTCCACCTGCAGTCACCCCAGCACTGCAGTGCAGCCGCCCAGGGTTCAGCAGGGGCCCCTTGCAAGGACAGTGGGTGCAGCTAACAGCCCAGTGTGCCTGGCCGTGAGGCAGCTGTAAAAAAGCAACATCCCCTCACACAAGTACAGAGACTGAATTCCCCAACTTTAACATCATGGTCCCCTGTAGAAAGCCAGATGTGTCAGTTGTATTTTCACAGGGAGATACAAAAATCAAGTGACACCAATTTTTAAGTTGAGTAAATAAAGTTGAGGAGATAGTTATTAACCTCCCAAAAATATACTAAAGATCCCTCAACATAACACCTGAAGGTGAAATATGAACAGAGACAAACCTTGTCAGCAAAGGCTCATTTCCCAACCAATCCTCAAAATGACCTGTGCTCTAGAGAGGAGGTAATAAGTGAAGGGGGCATTTTTGACTCCTTAGTGTCCCTGGGCTGGAATTCTATATTCCACAGAGCCAAATGAGGGGGTGGTGCCACTTGGTTAATGAAAACTAGTGCTCCAGGTGAGGCTTGAACTCACAACCTCAGCATAGCTCCTCTCAGCACTGCCCTATAAGTACTGTGCACTAACCAATTGTGCTACTGGAGCACCTGTTAATTGTTATTCTCCCACTTCCCTAGGTTGATAAAGCCAAGGAGTGACCCCAAAACATTCTCAGTGGGGTTGAGAGCAGGTAGCGACAAGTGTTGTACTTGGTGGGGTGGATTCTTCTTAAGGGTTCCAGGCCCCATTTGACCCTTTTGTTCTTCCCTGTGTAATAACAGAGCTGGTTAAGACTCAATGGAGAGTCTTGCTGCAGCCCAACAGATCTGAAATCACTGAGAACCAGCTCTAAGCATTAGTCCTGCTTTGGGACAGTGTCTCTCATGCAACGAACTTCCCAGTCTGCGCTAGCAGTGAGGCTCCCTCACTAACAGCTGAAATCAGGGAGAGCTGTGTGAAGTGCAGGGCCCCAGGGGTGCTTGAACAGGGGGGGACAACACCCCAGGACTTTTAAAAATGGGAGGGCTCTGCCTTGCCACTTTGTAATGACCGTAAGGGCGAGTGAGGGTGGGGAGGGGATGGAGAGCAGTGAGCAAGAAGTGGGGTGGTCTGGGGGGAAGAGGCAGCGTAGGAGCGGGTCCTTGGGGAGAAAGGGTGGGGCAGGGGCGTGGTGTTGAGTGGAAGGGATGGGGCTACTGTTTGGGCTCCAGTGGCCGCTCCTTTTAGGGAGCCTGCCCCGCTCCTGGTGGGACCACAAGACGTCCCAGAGCAGAGAGGGTGGCCAGCAGAGCAGTGACAGGGGGGAACGGCAAGTGACCGGCAATGTGGCCAGACAGCGAAGGGAGAAAGGGGCTTTCCCCCCAGGAGGTGAGAGGTGAACTCTGGGTTTCACTGACCCAGGGCAGCAGCTGTGGGTGAGGTGCAGTGAAGGGAGGGGCACATCCACAGAGCTTTTGGTGTCTGGATTTAGGAGCCCGAGGCAAAAGGCCACTGCCCAGCGCACTGTGGGGTGGGTGTTTTGCTCATAGTGTTGTGTTATGATTGTGGTGTTTTCCCAAGTTAATACAAGGTGATTTTCCTCCTTTTTATTAAAGTTTCTTTTCTACACTCAGTGGTTGTGAGTGGGGAAAGTATCGCCTCTTAGAGGCACCCAGTGGTCAGGGCTAGTTTCCCCAGGTTACTGGGTGGGGGCTTAGGCAGACTGTGTGTTGTATTGTTGAAGAGGAGCCCCAAGCACCCAGAGAGGGAATTGTAACTTCAACCTTCAGAGTAAGAGCCAGAGGTGCTGCCAGCTGAGCTAGCCAGGCCGGCTAAATGTATTAACGCCTTTCACTGCAAGAGCAAAGACCGGGTACTTCGGTGCTTCTCAGCAGCTGGGAAAAAGCCTCTTGGGGGAAATATCTCCTACCCCACTGCCAAAAGGAGCCCCTTGAGTGGGAACGGTCAGAGGCCCCACCTGCTTTCCAACCACCTTGTGATGCTGGCCGGCCGCAGAACGAATGCTGGTCTGTGGGTAGCCTTCAGTGGGTGTTCGGCATGGCAGGGAGCAGGGAGCAGGTTGGCCGTGTGTCTCTGTGGCTGTCTGCTGGCCACGTATAGGCATGGTTCTCCCATCCTCTGGCCCTGCCCTCAGGTTGCTCTGTGGCTTTTAAGCTTCCCTTGGAGCTGTCAGCACCAGCCGCCTCTGCTCCAGGTGCCCAGAGGAGGAGAGGTGCTGGGCTCCAGCCTGGGACTCTGCCTCCCTCCTGCCTAGCCCTGACTATGAAACCTGGCCCTGACACTCCTTTCTTCAAGCGCCATGTGGGCAAGAGGAAAAGTGGTAGAAAGCACAAGGGCCAAACTTGTGGGCATCAGAAATCCCAAACACCCAGTTAAACCATAGCCACTTCTAGACCCCATTCCAACCAAAGACCTGGCTCCAGTGGGGATGAGTCACTCAGCACAAGGTAAACAACTCATTCTTATACAGCTGGAGACAGGAAAGCACTTGGATCTCCATGGATTTACCACAAGGTCCCACTGAGATGTGAACTCAGATTTCAGCATGCCAACCATTACACCATGGGACCAGCTTGTGCTAGTTTCTCTGAACATTGGTGACCCTATCATAGAATACCAGGGTTGGAAGGGACCTCAGGAGGTATCTAGTCCAACCCTCTGCTCAAAGCAGAGCCAATCCACAGACAGATTTTTGTCCCAGATCCCTAAATGGCCCTCTCAAGGACTGAGCTCACACACCTGGGTTTAGCAGGCCAATACTCAAACCACTGAGCTCTCCTCCCTCACAGGCCAGCTTGTGTAAGGGACTGTTGGCCCTTTACTAAAACCGAGTGGGGTTTTTTTTGGTTGGCTAGTTCCCAGTCCCAATAGAAGGGGGAAGGGTCAATGGGAAATCAGGACCCTGAGACTGACAGGCCCCTGGGGCAATGGCCACCAACTGGTAGGGAAGAAGTGAGAATTTGTTAATGAGTAAAATTCCTGGTGAAAATTGGCAAAGCTGTGGAGAGTTTGAAAAGTTCCAGAGAATTTACACATGAAGATACAAACAGAGAGACAAATAGAGAGAAAGAGAACATCACAGACTGCACAGGCCCACACAGACATAAACAACCAAACCCACACAGCACACAGAGCCATATACACATAAGGGAAAGCCACACAAAGCATAGAACAAATCCACACCAAAAAATACAGCAAAAGCCCACAACAGGAAAGCACAAAACCACATACAAGAAGAATACATAGCAAAAAACAATCTTAATTCAAAATTCATACACACACACACACACACACACACACACACACACAAAACTATATGGCATCCACAAAAATCACACAGGACCCACATGCACATCAACATGACAGATGCTTTGAGCCCACCTGGTGCTGGAAAGTCCCATGGGTGAGATTAACGGGACTCTTGGGAAGGGAGGGGAAGGGAAGAGAGGGGAAGTCTTTTCTATCCCTGCCTAGCTCCATTGGTCTCCTGTGGCCCTTTCGGCTCTCTGCTCCCCTGCTGGGGAGATGCAGAGACAAGCTCCCATCTGGGAGAGTCACCGAGAGGCTGTGTCCCATGGCATGTGTGAGGGAGGGGGAGGGGCTCAAGGGGAGAAGGTTGTGTGTGACAATGTGTGGGGGAGGGGGAGGGCGTGTTCCTTAGGATATAAATAATGGAAAACACAGGGGCAGTGACAGTGAAGCCCCGTGTCTGAGTGTTATGACCCTGTGTGGTGCTGCCGTTCACCTTCCCCTCCTATGGGCTCAGCTTTCATTGAATCCAGCATTTTTTCACCTGTCCTCACCACAGAGGTGTCCCACATGCCTCAGCTACCGAGTGTCCCTCTTAGAGACGCCAAGGACTGGAACTGATTTCAGCTGCTGGACAGCTCTGCTAGGTCTTTATTCATTTGCACAGGAAAATGCTGAGTGTTTAAATTCATTTCAACCCCGCCTTCAGCGAACTCCTGAACATAGTGGAGATGGGTCTGGAAATCAATTTTCATTTGAAAAAGCTTTTTAAGAGAATCACTTGGATTGGAACTAGGAACCTATTACCCTGCAGGAGGTATCTAGTCCAACCCTGCAGGGAAACATTCACCCACTGAGCTATGCTCTCAACAAAGAGTGTCCTGTATATCCCAGAGCAGGATCAGTTTTTAACCTGGGGGTTAGTAAACTTTCTCTCTGTACAAACACCACAGTTTACAAACTCCCCATCCCCGCTCTGTGTCACTAGAGCACAACTCTCCTTGGAGCACACACAGCTCCCCAGCTCCCTGCCCGTCAGTCTCTCCAGCATTGCTCCAATCCCTTAAAGCAGGGTCTCAACCACAATTTACCTTAGGGCCGGTGCCAGTCCTCCAGTCATCCCAGTAGGCCAATAATGTCACTCATACTGCCCAGAACCCGCCCCCCAAAACTCCACCCCCCACCTGCGTAAGGCTCTGGGAGGGAGTTTGGGTGGGGGGAGGAGGTCTAGGGTGCAGGTCCTGGGCTGGGGATTGGGGTGCAGGAGGGGTGCTGGCTCTGGGGGGTTGTTTGGGTGCATAGGGGGTGAGTGGCTGGTCGCTGGGCGGGATTTTGGGTGGGGGTGGGGTTCTGGGGTGCAGGCTCTGGGAGGGAGTTTGGGTGGGGGGTGGAGGTCTAGGGTGCAGGCCCTGGGCGGGGGATTGGGGTGCAGGAGGGGTGTAGGCTCTGGGGGGCCTTTGGGTGCATAAGGGGCGAGCGGCTGGTCTCTGGGAGGGAGTTGGGGTGGGGGAGGGCTTCTGGGGTGCAGGCTCTGGGATGGAGTTTGCAGCGCTGTAACATGGACGAGGCGAGTGAGGCACTTGCCTCGGGCGCGCAAAGTGGAGGGGCGCAGCTCTACCACGATCAGAGGCGCTTCGGCGGCAGCTCTACTGCTGCTGCTTCTTCGGCAGCAGTTTGGCAGTGGGTCCTTCTCCGAGAGGACTCAGGGACCCGCTCCTGAATTGCCACCGAAGGATGAATGAAGCAGTGGTGGCAATTCAGTGGCAGGTCCTTCCCTCCGACAGGGACTCAGGGACCCCCCGCCAAAGAGCCTGGAGCCGGCCCTTGCATCGGGCACAAAAATTCCTTGTACGGCTCTGGGAGTTTGGGTGCTGGGTACAAACTCTGGGCTGGGCCAGGGGGTAGGGGGAACAGGAGGAGGGGTGGGGGTGCAGGCTCTGGGAGGGAGATTAGGGTGGGCGGGAGGGTGTGTGTGGAGGGAGAGGGTGCAGGCTGTGGGAGGGAGTTGGGGGCAGGTGTGTGTGGACCGGGGAGGGAGTTTGCGGGGAGGAGGGGGTATGTGGGGAGGGGATGGTGGTGCAGGCTCTCGGAGGGAGTCAGGGGTGCGGCACTTACCTGGGGCTCCAAGGCGGGGTGGGCTGGGGGGGCCTCCATGTTCTGCTGCCCCCAGGCATCACCCCTGCAGTGTCCCATTGGCTGCAGGGGCTCGGGGTGGGGGCAGCGCGCAGAGGCAGCGACCCACCCCGCCCTGCCATGGGGAGGGGCCGGCAGCCACTGGAGCGAGCAGGCAGATGCTGCTAAGCTCCGCTGCACTGACGGGGCCCTTGGGCGGGAGCACCTGGGGGCAGCCGGTGGGGCAAGGGAGTGACCTGGTCCCAAAACTGCTGGAGCCCCACGGGCGAGACCTGGGAACCAGGACTGCCAGCCAGACAAACACCTTTAAGAGGAGGCGTCCCTCTGCCTGTCAAAAACTGATCTTCCTCCTTCAGTTCAGTGACAGCCTGAATCGTTCCTTATCCCGCCAGAGCCAGAGGACTGAAACAGCAACATCAAACCCCTGTGTAGCTCGCAGGAATGGACACAAACACTCCCTGGTATCTGAGGAGATGTTCAGCTTTGCCCTTGGTCAACTACAAGGCTAAAGGGAAAGGAGGTGGTGCCAGGTATAAAGAGTGAAACACGACACATCATAGTTATGCCCATGGTGGCTGCAAAATCTTTTGATGTACTTCTTCTTATCAGCAGTGTATTGTTTTCTCTGGAGCCTAGGCCTTGACCAAGAAATTTGTACTTTGCTAAAATAATCGACTGCCCCTGGTGAAGACAATGGACTTGACACCCACTGGGGTGTCCCTACACAGGTACAAGTACTAACAACAGTGGCTGCCTTTTAGCCATAGATTTTAAACAGGGCAATAAATTGAAACAAAGCCTTGTTAAATCATTTCTCAGCCCGAGTCCTTCACCCACATTCCCTAGAGCATTGGGCCACCGTGTGCACGTTTCATTTCTGACCTCAGTTTCACACAGAGACAAAATTTCCTTTGCACAGATCCATAAACAGCAAAACCTCCCTGTGTCTCTGGTCTGAGCCAGGGCATTCGATGCCAGTGAACCTTTTTCTCCTGCAATGACGACGGTCAGACAGAGGGGTCATGGCACCAGGGAGATATTGGCTCGGCTCTTTCTTTCTGCTGCTGTTGTTAGTCCATCAAAAATCAAGGGTGGAATGCAAGGCTGAGTTCACGCACCGGCCCTCTGAAAAATTTCAGTGCCCCAGAGAAATCCTGCTCCCTGCTATTGGAACGATGTGCTGGAGATTTGACTAGGAAAGGGACTGTCTGAATTGTCAGAGTGGGGAATGAACAACAATCTACAGCAATGTCGTTCACACAAACACACTCTAATCCTGCTCCAACTGGAAGGGAAATGGGCAGGAATTCTCGCTGTTCAGCCCAGGACACACTTACACTGATGCGCAGCCGTTAGTGTGCTGGGGAAGCTGGTCTGGGCAAACAATTTGAAGTGACAATTTAGTGAGAACAAAATCATCATGCAGTGAAACAACTGCATGTCAAGTAGTTGTAGCTGAGTGGTTAAGGTGATGGACTAGAACTCTATTGGGGTATCCCTGTGCAGGTTCGAATCCTGCCAACTACACAAGCACTGTGCTGCTGTTGTTATTATTGTAGTCTTAGTGCCTGAGCATCCACAGTGCGAACTGGAGATAAATCTAATTTTACTCTGTCTACACTTAAAATGCTGTTGTGGCACTGCTATAGCACTTTGGAGTAGACAGTGACTGGAGGGATTTTCCCATCCCTGTAATAGCTGCATGGACAGAACAATTCTTCCTTTTCTTTAGCACTATCTAACCCAGGCTTAGGTCACCTTAACTATTTGGGTTTGTCGGGGGGTCACACCCTGGGAGACATCGCTTTGCCAGTTCAGTGCCCAGCGTACACCAGTCCTTAGATCCCTCTGGGTATTTCAACGCAGGCACTGACCTGTGAGAGGAAAACATCAGCTCATAAACACAGAGACTGAATTTCCCACATTTAATCTCGCTGCACTTTCCAGAAAGTCACAAAATTCAATTCATTCTTGCTAGGACAGAGAAAAAATAAGTGATACTAAGTTTTTGGCTTGATTAAATAGAATTAAGTGTTTAATTAATATAGTAAAAATCTGTACTGATTCCTCTAACTAACACCATAGCGTGAAATAGGAACAGAGACAAAACTTGTCAGTGACGACTAATTTCACAAATGATCTTCCCATTATTAATTTCCACATTGCCCCTATTGGAGGTCTGGGCATCTCCAGTGTCATTGCTCTGCGTTCACCTTCCCCTAGAATTGTTCTCGGACATTCGACTTCCTCTGCGGCCTGGGGCTCAGGTCACTTGCTGGAAGATTCCCTGCACCTTGAGGTCTTTAAGCCACAATTTGAGGACTTCAGTAACTCAGACATAGGTCAGGGGTTTGTTACAGGAGTGGGTGAGTGAGATTCTGTGGCCTGCGTTGTGAAGAAGGTCAGACTAGATGATCATAATGGTCCCTTCTGACCTTAAGTCTATGAATCTATGAATCTAGTCCCAAATTTGGAAAACTGTGCAGTTCAGCATGAGAATAGTGACCCCGTCTCCTTCCTGCACCTGCTCTACATTGCTCCACAGCAGCTTCTCCACCTGCAGTCACCCCAGCATGGCAGTGCAACCCCCAGGATTCAGCAGGGGCCCCTGGCAAGGACAGTGGGTGCAGCTAACAGCCCAGTGTGCCTGGCAGTGAGGCAGCTGTAAAAAAGCCACCCGCCCCCCACAGAAGTACAGAGACTGAATTCCCCAACTTTAACATCATGACCCCCTGTAGAAAGCCACACTTGTCAGTTGTATTTTCACAGGGAGGTGCAAAAATCAGATGACACCAATTTTTAAGTTGAGTAAATAAAGTTGAGGAGATAGTTATTAACCTCACAAAAATATACTAAAGATCCCTCAACATAACACCTGAAGGTGAAATATGAACAGAGACAAACCTTGTCAGCAAAGGCTCATTTCCCAAACGATCCTCAAAATGTTACTAATTCCCACCCCTCCCCCACAGGAGCTCTGTGCAGTGTAACTGTTCTGCAGGCAACGTCCCGTTAAATGCTGTTGTGGGACATTCCCAGGCCTGGAAATGTACCAACGACAGAATTTGAAGAGCAAACCTGGCTCCCCGCACCAGGCGGGATTTGAGTGTTTTGTCCCTGTCACTTAGTCTTTGTCAATAATACAGATGCCAGGGGCAGGACTCCAGGCTCTGCTTGAGGGATCCTGGCACAGGGGCTGGGGGGGAGAAAGGATGGTAGATTCTGACCTGGAGAGGAGGTAATAAGTGAAGGGGGCATTTTTTATTAGCCCCCTCCTGAGGGTCCCCAGGGCTTGAATTCTACATTACACAGGCCAAATGAGGGGGTGACACCACTTGGCTAATGAAAACCAGTGCTCCAGGTGAGGTTTGAACTCACAACCTCAGCATAGCTCCTCTCAGCACTGCCCTATAAGTACTGTGCGCTAACCAATTGCGCCACTGGAACACCTGTTAATTATGCTTCTCTGAGACCCCTAGGCTGATACAGGCGAGGAGTGACCCCCCAAAACATTCTCAGTGGGGCTGAGAGCAGGTAGCAACAAGTGTTGGTACTTGGTGGGGTGGATTCTTCTGAAGGCTTCCAGGCCCCATTTGACCCTTTTGTTCTTCCCTGTGTAATAACAGAGCTGGTTAAGACTCAATGGAGAGTCTTGCTGCAGACCCCTGTGACTCTTGGCTGGTTTGCACTCTGCACTTATTGCTTCCCACCAGCAGCTTCCTCTCGTGGGTCTCTCTCTCCTCCTCCAGTGACTGTGGTCCTGCACTACCGGATCCGTGGGTCCTGCCCTGAGTCCCTGCATCCCCCTGCTTTGTCTCCGTTCCCTGCAGGCTGCAAAAATGTCAGGGGAGGCCGCCCCTCCCTTCACTTGATGCTCCCGCTCATATCAGCCAACTGCAGCCTCATCTCCTGGAACTCGGGCAGCTGTCGCTTGATCCGGTCGTACAGTCACACGCTGACTGGCTCCCCTGCCTGGATGCTCTTGTGGAAATCCCACAGGTGACACTGCAGGACTTGGCTCTGTTGGTTTCTTTAATGTTGTGGTGTTTCCCCAGCCCCCGGAACAAAGCCGCCAACTCCTCCCTCACCGACTCCCACCAATCCCCCTGGTAACCACAGAACCCTCTGATGCTTTCCCGTTCTGCCAACACTGCCAGGCCTCGCCCCCCTGCTCCTTTATCTTGCAAGCTCTGGATGTTCAGCTTCCAATATCCTCTGCCCTGGGTCAGGGAATTGCCCACATTGAGCACACGGTGAGAGCTGCGTGATCCGAACTGTCCATTGGCTCCACCCTGCACTGGGCTGTCGACGTGCTCTCCTTCACGTAAATACAGTCAGTGCCATTCCTGGCCTGTCCCCGCAGAAAGGTGTATCCCCTCTGCGGCCGGTGTGAGCTCGGGTCAGAGGAATAGGAGACTACCGCCCACCCTCCACAGGTTCACTGTGGAGAAACACGTTCTCTAAGCCAACCTCACTACAGACCTGCACCAGGTAGTGCTCATCGTAGAAGGGTTTCCTCTGACGGTTGGGAAAACAGGACCAGCAGTCCTCAGGCCGCTGCAACAATTGAAATCCCCCCCGACACCAAACACCGTGCAGTCTAGAGGAAGGGAGCCAGTTCCTTCATAGAACTTTCCTTTCATGCCTTAATTGGGGACCATACACACTAATATAGCAGTAACCAGTGCCATGGAGCACAAAGCCACCAGTAATGCCCTCCTTGGTTGGAGCTCCAGTCCCTTCTGTACTCGCACCGCGACTGTGAAGAACAAGACTCCAACCCCATCATTCTTCCCTGGCCTGGAGGACCAGAGAGATGGGCCCTTCCTCCAATCACCCTCTGCCCATCAAGCTACCCTAGAGTTGTTAATGTGCATTTCCTGAACACCCACCATGTCCAAGCCCAGCTACTCCAAGGCAATGAACATCAAGTGCCTCCTCCTGGGCCCCCAACTCCCTTCCACAGGGCCACTTTTACACATGCCCCTTCCCTGGTACTGCCCTCCCTCAGCTACACAGAAGAGTTTTCATCCTCTATACCTGCCTGTCACTGCCCAGCACCCCCTCTGGCACTCTCTTCCTGCCATATTGGGTCCACCAATAACTCACTTAGGAGAGACTGCTCCTGTCCCTCATTGTTAAATGTCAGGCCAGCCAGTTAGGGGCAGAAGCTCACAATATCTTTTCCTATTGCAGAGCCCAAGCTTGGGTGAAAGGACCACTGTGCTCCCAGAAAACAAGCCACCACTGTGCAAAGAGAGATGACAGGGCCTGCCAAAGCCTGGGATTGAACCAGGGACCTTTAGAACTTCAGTCTAACGCTCGCCCAACTGAGCTACTTTGGCAGCTGCACAGGAATATTTTGGCCTGTTGCTTCTCTGCCTGAGATATTTTTGCAGCAGTTGCACACACGTCATTGTGAGCGGCCCATGAAGACAAGACTCGCTATTGCCTGCCTTGCTCAGCTTGACTTGCTGCCTCACCCCGTTCCTGCCCTAGTGCCCGGGTTGACCTGGTGGTGGAAGGGGACTGGGGGCCAGTGGCGCGGGGAGGAGGTTGACCTGGACCCTGAGCTAGACTAGACCCTGGCGGTGAGAGTCTGGCCACCAGTTGCGCCCCCCCCCCGCCACCCTGTTGTCCTGGCTTCCCCCACTGGGCGTCATTTCGGGAGGGAAGTGGGGCTTCTGCCTCCCCTCCCCGATTTTCACACCGCAGAGAAGTGTGAACAGGAAAACGAACGGCTGCTCCACACCCCCTCCGGAGGAACCCGGAGCCCTTAGCTGCTTCCCCTGCTCCCCCCCAGCTATGCTACTGAGTGGAAGTGTCCTGTGCCCGTAACACAGAGGTCGATTAATCA
The DNA here is from genome assembly GCF_016161935.1 of Mauremys reevesii. Lineage (NCBI taxonomy): Eukaryota > Metazoa > Chordata > Testudines > Geoemydidae > Mauremys > Mauremys reevesii. Next base: position 30,963,718 of record NC_052634.1, on the reverse strand, counting down.
AAACCCTCTTCTGCCAGCACCAGGCCTCCTGCTTCTTACACTTCTTACAGGCCTGCAAGCGAGGGGGCGGCTGGCAGAGCACCAAGAGTCTAACCTGTGAGGCAGGAAGCGGCTGACGCCCGCAGCCTGCTGGGGAGCTCCCAGAAGTTGTTAAGAGACAGAGACTCCTCAATGCCCTTAGTAACAAGGGTTTGGGGGTCACCGAGGCCAGTAAGGGGGTCACTATGTCGGCCTTATAACCCTGGGGTCAGGTCACTGTGCAGCTTTGATCTAGAGCTCGGATCCCAACAACCGACCAGCAGCCCACAGCCTCCCCCTGGGTCTGGCCCACCTGGTTACTCCTTACAGGCCGACCTTACCCCCCTTCCAGCCCCGGATTGGCCCCCTAATCATCCTACTGCCACTCAGAGCCACAGCCGTGGAGGTGCTGAAGGAGGGAGGGGTGACGCTAGGGTGGGGTTCTTCTCTAAAGATGGCTGGCAGAAAGGTGGTGCTCAGCTCTGTCAGCAACCTGCCCAGTTACCTCGCTGCCAGGGGATGCAGACGTTTCTGTAAGGCCATTAAATGGGTATTTGGCTTCCGAGTGAATGTGAGGAATGTGCAATCATGAGAGGGAATTTCCATCCTTCTTTTTACTGCTTTTCAGGGCCCCAGTGGCCTAATGGATAAGGCATTGGCTTCCTAAGCCAGAGATTGTGGGTTCAAGTCCCATCTGGGGTGGAAAAACTCCTTCCTTCTTTCCTGTATATTGCAACAAAGCCTTGGTGGTATGTTCCCCAAGGAAGCTGGGAGACGTTTGAACCCAAAGTACTGGATCTTGGGAGCAATCCCCCAGAAACAGCATCTTCCACTTGACCAATGCTTTCTAGACCCATCAGTAGCAAACACTTAATACTAGTGTTTGTCTGAGAATAGAAGGAAGGGGAGTGTTTACTCGGACACCTCAGTGAGTGAAACAGACATAAAGAACAAGGCTGTCCTGAAAGAGAATGGATCTGTCTGGAGACAAAGCAGAACCTGAGAATGAGCAACAGTGTGAAAAGAAGAACTTCAAATGTGTGTTTGGTGTTAGATAGGTTGGTCTGACAAATTTCAAGAAAATACCAATGCTTGTAGACTGATGCAGACACTGGCTGCTTCTTATCTTTTACTGAGAATTCATTGAGAAATATTTTCCTTAACTGTGTTATGGAATATTAGGTGGGCTATGAAGGCACCATTCCTCCTGCTTTCGCCCTTCGAGATAACACGGCTACATGGCATGCGGCCAGTGTTCACCTTCCAGTCAACTGCTAGAGAAGACAACACAGACAGGGATGGCAGCAGGGCAGCCTGGAGCTCCGCGGAGATGTTGGGACCAGGTCTCATGAATGGGGAGGTGGCCACCCCAGCATGCACAAGGCTGAGCCAGTAAGTGCGGCGTGTGCTCCATGGTGCCCCTACTCCCTGCATGTGGTGGTGGAGGGCAGTTACTGAGTTCGGTCGGTTTAGGAAATTTAGGGCTTGGCTACACTTGCAGATGTAGAGCGCTGGGAGTTAAACCACAGCAGGGAAACCGCTGCCGTGTGTTCACACTGACAGCTGCAAGCGCACTGGAGTGGCCACATTAGCAGCTCTGGCAATGCCACAGAGAGCAGTGCAGTGTGTTAGCTATCCCAGTGTGCAAGTGGCTGCAACGTGCTTTTCAAATGGGGGACGGGGGTGGAGTGTGACAGGGAGTGTGTTGTGTGTACGTGGGGGGAGTGACAGTGTGTTTGGGGGGCTGAGAGTGTGTCAGCATGCTGTTTTGTGTGTTCAGACAGCAGCAGACCCCCACCTCCCCTCATACACACTCACAACAGCAGCAGCATTCCACACTAATGGTTGCTTTGTCCCAGAGCAGATAAGCAGCCGGCTGTCAGAAACGGAGCTTTGAAAGGGGATATCCGCATGCCTGCAGCCGATTTCAAAACAATGACCAGAGTGGGCACTTGACTTCAGGGGATTATGGGACATTTCCTGAGGCCAAACACAGTGCAGTGATGCAACACATCATCCACACTGATGCCCGGGTATTTCAGCAGGGCTCAGCAAGCTTTATGCTTCTCATGGAGGTGGATTACCAGGAGCGCTCCACCTACAGAGCCCAGGTGCTCCATGTGCCTTGCGAGTGTGGACACCTCAGGAGTTAGGGCACCCGGGGCTGCTTTAATGGGCTCTAACTTGCAAGTGTAGCCAAGCCCTTAGACTTTGTCACTTGTGTGACTTACTTGTGCTATTGTAATAAATACAATAGACGTGCAATGGTCAGAAATCGCACCAGCAGAGAAGTATATTAAAGGGAAACCCTAAGGAAATTAAGAGTTTAAATTATCCTCCACATGTCCTGTGTCCCACTGAAATGAATCCAACCCACAGGGCACGTGGGCAGAAGTATCGGTGTCAGGATGCTACATTGTTAGCACAGTAAATGAAGCTGCAAAATAAATGATGTTTAAATGACCTCACTCTATTTTTTACAATCCGGTGTTAAGAGGTAATAGATACAGATGGACACCAGGCAGGGTCGTTTGGAGGATGAAGCCTTTATGCTTCCATCCCCCACCACTGTCAAGTTTTAGCCAATTAGGACAAGTCAGCAAATAAGAACAACCTCAGGTGTCAGTAACTGCTGCAGGTAGCAAAGTCCTACAGGGAGCAGTTTCTGGCACTACACCTGCGCAGCTCTGCTCCCCGGCTCTTCTCAGGCTCCTGCTCTCTCCTTAGCTCTGCCCCACTCTGACCCAGGCAGTTCCAGCTCCCACAGAGGATGGGACCCCCTGGCCTGGTGACTTCCTCATTACACTGCCTGGCCTGTCAGTGCGGCTAACTTGGAGCTTTGGCCTCTCCCCATTGCCCAGGGGACTGTCAGTCTCAGGGGCCTGATTTCCCATTGGCCCTTTCCCCTTCTACTGGGACTGGGAACTAGCCAACCAAAACCCCCACTAAGCTTTAGTAAGGGGCCAACAGTCCCTTACATGAGCCGGCCCCATGAGGGTCACTGATGGCCAGAGAAGGCAGCATGAGCTGGTGCCATGGTGTAATGGGCAGCACTCAGGACTCTGAATCCTGCAATTTGAGTTCAAATCTCAGTGGGACCTTGTGGTAAAGTCCTGGAGCTCCCACTGCTCCACTTCCCTGTCTCCAGCTCTGCAAGAGCAATTTTTTCCCCTCCTGCTGGATGGGTCAGGGCTCTAGAACTGACACCTGAGGGTTGGGATTCTCACGGCTTCACCTGGTGCCCACAAGTCTGGCACTTGCCACTGTGCTTGAAGGAAGCAGGGCTGGGCAGGTGGGAGTCCGGCACCTCTCCTCCTCTGGGCACCTAGAGCAGAGGCGGCTGGTGCTGACAGCTCCAAGGGAAGGCTTAAAAGCAGCAGAGACCAGGGCAAGAGGAGGAGAGGACCATGCCTATGTGTGGCCAGCAGACAGCCACAGGGCCAGGCTGCTCCCCGCTGTGCTGAACCCCACTGAAGGCCACCCACAGGCCAGCATGCAGGGCGGCTGCTGATGCTCTGTGGCCAACATCAGAAGAGGGTAGGAAAGCAGGGCCAGCCCCCCTGGTGGGGCCTCTGACCGTTCCCACTCATGGTGCTCACTTTGGAAGTGGAGCCGCCCATTTTCTTTGGCAAGTCAGGAAGGGCAAAGGCGAGACTGGAAGCACCTGGGACTCAGGTCCCAGCCTTTGTGACACCCACCCCCCAACTCCTTCCCGGGGCTCTAGCTGAAGCCAGAGCATTGGCCTGAGTGGCCAAGAAGAGGTTCCAGCCCTGAAGGGAGCAGGACTTGCAGCACAAAGTGAGCACAACCACGAGGGGACTCAAATCCTGAATCATCGGATCCACAGGGAGATGCCTTATCCTTTACGCCACATGATGAGGGGGTCTAACCTCTTCTTTGGAAAAGCCGGACACTGTGTTTCTCAGGTCATCTGCTGAGGGGGCCGAGACACTCTGGGCACAAGAAGTTAAGTTCCCAGCGACAAGTGAGACTTAATTGTATGGGGCCAGGTGCAGGGCTTTGGCAGGGAGGCTCGGGCATGGGGGATTGAGGTGCAGCGGATGGACCGGCTGTCTAGGCACAGAGATTTAGTCTCCCTGAGGAGGAGGAGGAATCCTGCTGACAGGCAGTGGCTGTGCAGAAAAAGAGGAGGGGTTCCTGGGACTTTTTTTGCCTCTCTTTTGCCTGCCTGCTCACTCTTGCCTGCACACTGGGATAATCACTCTTGTGGTGAACAGTGAAGCTATTTTTCAACAAGCCCAGGTAGCTCAGTTGGTAGAGCATCAGGCTCTTTATCTGAGGGTCCAGGGTTCAAGCCCCTGTCTGGGTGCTCAGCTTTTAAGTTGCCTAGTGTGCCAGGAGCCAAGTTCTGTTCCCAGCCACACAGGGATTCCCAGAAGCTGTGGCCATTTCCTGGAAAGGTTCCTTTCCTTAGCAATCAGGAGAGAGGCCGCAGGAGCAGGTGTAGAAAGCGCAGTCTCTGGCCCCCAGGAAGCGCTGTGGGGCCAGGTGCTGAGAAAGCCCAGAGGGGGAGCAGCAGAGATGAGGGGAAGAGAGACAGAGAAGCAATGAGGACAGAGCACAAGTGTACAGGGGGCATCTGGTCTGGCTATTGTGGCAAACTTCCCTGGTTTATACATGACCCTGGTGGAATTGGCCAGTGGAAGGATCTGAGTCCCCACCCCCTTACCCAGAGGCTGCCTGACCTCGAGGACTGTTAGGATACAGAGATTCAGGCCTGTCTGCAAAGGCCTGTACTTTAAGAATTTAGGTGTATTTTTATCACTTAGCTAGTTATAAAGGTATAAAAGAAAGAATAAAAAATCATTGTCTGTCTGTGTAATGGCCTTCTCTCACTGTGACAGTCTGAGGCCTGGTTCCTCGGCTAAGCAGCAAAGGGAAGTGTATGGTCACATCCTCACATTCCCAACTAGTCACACTGAAATAAGGTGCTACTGGGCTATTAGGAATACAGTCCTGCCCTGATATTCCTATCACCTCCAGAGAAAGGGAAACTTAGTTTGGTAGCATCCTGCCTGGCAAGAACTCACTTATCAATAGACACAGCTGGAAAACCCTTATGTCTGTATAGATGTAGTTGTGAAATCCTCCCTTCTGTATTGTTTTGTATGTTTATTTACATGGTCTCTGTCTGGGTCTGTGATTGTTTCTGTCTGCTGTATAATTAATTTTGTTGGGTGTAAACCAATGAAGGTGGTGGAATATAATTGGTTAAATAACCATGTTACAGTATATTAAGATTGGTTAGTTAAATTTCAGTAAAATGATTGGTTAAGGAATAGCTAAGCAGAACTCAGGTTTTACTATATAGTCTGCAGTCAATCAGGAAGGTGGGGAGGGGAAATGGGACCAGGGACTGGGGATGGGGAATTGGGATCCTGTTTTGCTACAGGGGAAATGGGAACAGGGATGGGAACAGAAACAGGGACACAGACAAGGCTCTGTGTTGTCAGAGCTGGGAAGGGGACACTAAGGAAGGAAACTGGAATCATTGCTTGCTGGACGTTCACCCCAATAAACATCAAATTGTTTGCGCCTTTGGACTTCGGATATTGTTGCTCTCTGTTCATGCGAGAAGGACCAGGGAAGTAAGAGGGTGAAGGAATAAGCCCCCTAACACTGTCATTTGTTGCTCTAGGCTCCATATGTACGTGCACATTCACATCCCACTCCTGACACAATCACTGTCTTCTATCTGACGAAATAGCCTAATTTCAACCTCTCCTGTAACATTACACCACCAACTATTTAGCATTTGTATGAGAGAAGTTGGAAGGAATTCAAACATCTTCAAACGGCAAAACTTTTCCCCAGAACTGGTCAGTGAATTCTATGGTGAGAAACTTTCTGTGCATTTCAGTTTCTTGTATTGTTTGATGGGGCCTGAGGTGCTGGAAGGGAAATGTCCATGGAAAACTTGGACATCACTGTTGTCCGGAAAAAGGCAGGTGTTAGACACAATCGCTTCTCGTATTCCCATGGAATCCGAGTCTAGCTGAAGAATTACTGTCTATCCTAGAGAGAATCATTCCATTGTAAATACAAATGAAATGAGATCTTCAGGTCGAGTCAGCACCTTTTAAAAATATTTACTGAGCAAAAAGCCATTCTTTGCCTTGTTGATAAGGACAAGAAGCCCTCTTTGCCTTTCCATTTCAAATGCGAAATGAATGGAGATTTTCATTGAAAAACTTCTGGGTTTTAGGGGGAATTGAACCCAGGCCATGGCTGTTAAAACACCAGAGCCTACTGCTTAAAGGACCAGGGAGGACTGTTTTTTTCTGACAGCCAGTGTTGTTTTTCTCAGCCTCCTACGTCACCAATGTCAGACTCTGAGTGCAGTTAAGCTCTGGAATAGGCTCCCAAAGGCGTCTGTGGTGTTTCTGTCCTCAGAGGTTTTTAAGAACAGGTTGAACAAACCTCTGTCGAGGATACTCTGCATATACTTGGTCCCATAGACAACCTGCTCTGGCTCTATCTGCTACCTTCATCGTGTTTGGATGTAAAGGTGGGAAATGATGGAGAAATTGGCTCCTCTTTCAAGTTTAAATGTTGTAACTTCTACATCTAGACCGGGGTGGCCAACCTGAACCAACGTATATGCCAAACATGCACCTTTGTATGCAACTGCTAAGTCAGTTGTGAACCTTGCTACCATTATCATTATCCCTTTGAAATGATGATGGTGATGGACACTTGGCTGAGTATCCCAGAGTGCCCTGGACGTCTACAGGCTGCATTAGCCAATCCAACCATTCGGCACTTGCAGATGGGCACCTCTGTATTGTGCCTGAGTCTTGTACAGCTATGAAAGGCTGGTAGATGCCGATATTTTCCCGTCTTTTTAACCAGCACTAATACCCAGCCAGGCCAGGGCTGGGAAGAGAGAGAGCACAGCAAGTTTCCCCTATTGTGGCTGTCTCGCTTTTTCTTGACTAGCTTTCACCTCTGCACCAACTTGTGTTTTTCATATGTGAGCCTGGCTAGCTCAGTTGGCAGAGCATCAAACTTTTAATCTGAGGGTCCAGGGTTCAAGTCCCTGGCCAGGTGAAAAACTTCTCACTGCGATTATAAAAATCTGTCTTTCTGGAGTCTTGTTCAGTGTTACTCTTTCTCTCCAGGATTTTGCCTTTCCTAAGAAGGGCCTTTCTGTGGGGGGGATTGAAGGAACAACTCCTTGACATCCCCTCTGTCCTTGCAGGCTGGAGGAATAAAGTCCTCTGGGCATATAGCATGTTCCTCCCCTGCACACACAAACACACAGAATATTCATAAGGAATTAGAATTAGAATCCACCACTTTCCTTGGGAGCTTGTTCCTGTCCTGTTGTGAATCGTCCTGGCTGTTGAATATTTGTGCCTTAGTTGTAATATGAATTTGTCTCTTTTCACCTTCCAGCCATTGGGTCTTGTTATGCCTTTCTCTGCTCGATTAAAGAGCCCTTTCATACCCAGTCTTTTCTCTCCATTAAGGCCCTTCAACACTTCAGTGAAATCATCTTTCAATCTTCTTTTGATAAGCTAAACAGGTTGAGCTCGTTCAATAGCAAAGAGCCACCAAATGTTCTGAGGGCTGGAGAAAAATGTCTTCTAGGGAAAGTGGTGGATTCTCCATCTCTTGATGTCATTTAATGAAGACTAGATGCCTTTCTGGAATGTGTTTGCCCAAAAGTAGCTATTGGGTCATACAGGAGGCCTGTGATATGCAGGGGGTCAGATTAGATGCTCTAATGGTCTTTTCTGGCCATAAAGTCGACTAATTTCTGAAAAACTGAGTGTTGCATTGGGAGCAGCATCTGATGTTTTACTGTCTAGCTGGCTTGCTTCCTAGAACGAACGCTCCTTGAGTGGGGTTATCCACAGGGAGTAGCTCAAACCTCCAAAGTGCCTGGCCAGGAGCAGGACATTAGCACAGCAAGGGAGGGGTGTGGCAGTGACATCACAAAGGCCTTTTGCAGGACCTCAGACTATTGGTCAAAGGTGGTGGGGAGGTGGTGACCTCACAGAGAGATGCTGACATCAGCCAGGCAGGACAGGGGCGAGGGGCCAGGGAAACCTCAGAGACCCCTGTGGCTTTGCTTCAGCAAGTCTCCTTCTCCAGGTCTCTCTTTGAGGACTGAGGGAGTATTTGGGTTCATGTACATGAGCGCCAGGAGGAACCTCTTCGAGTTTTCTCCTTCCCTTTTAGTGATTTTACTAGAAAACAGCCGTCCCTGTTTAGAAGGTAAGAGCCTCCTCGAGGGAAGGGGTGTCATGGGCATGTCACAGTTCAGATAACCCCCCCGCAATGTAAGGAAGTTCCCACCACCCTGCTCTGTGTTCGCAGGGTGGAAGAGAGCAGCATCCACGGCAGTGATTTGCTCCTGGCTGCCGGAGCAGAGCAGCAGGCTCAGCTGTCAGTACTTCCCAGAGCGATGAAAGGAGGGCCCAGCCTCTGTAGCAGGAATGCAGGGCAGGCAAGTTCACAGCGGGCATTGTGGGATACTGGGGAAGGCCAGTTATGGTGATATAATGAACAGGAGCGTTTACTCTGTTACTTAAAGTTTGCTGCAAAAAGCTCTAGCTCTCTCATTGAAGTCGTTTTATTTTTTCAGCAAAACAGGGCACTTTTGTCGCCAGACGTGGCATTGCAGGGTGTACACTAGCCACAAGCTACCGACCGAGAGAGCGTTGTGTGTTTTTCACACACCTGAGCAATATAATTCTGCTGAAACAACTTTGTAGTGCAGACCTGGCCAAAGATTCACTCACACACAGCTTGCAAGGAAAACGTCACCTGCTCCTCTGCTTTGCAGAATCCAAACACAAGCAAAGCTTATCAGGCCCTGGTGGTGATGGCAGGGAGTCAGGTGTGGGCAGACAGTGTGTTTTAGTCTCTCACAGGCATGATGGCTTAGCTGGCTAAAGCATCTGTTTTGTAAACAGGAGAGCCTGGGTTCAACTCCCAGTGGTGCCTTGTTGACTGGTTGTTGGGGCACCTGCTTTTGGCTACTGTCAGAAGACAAGGTTCAGAGCTAGGTGGGCCTTTGGTCTAGCCCAGTGTGGTTTTTCTCATGGTTTAAATTACATTCACAGGCACTGATAATAGAGTTACTGAACGTTTGGGAGTTAAGAGCTGATAGCTCAGTGGTCCAGTCCCCACACAGATGATCCCTCCCTCTGAGACAGGGGCTGGTCTGAGCTCTCACCCAAATGCTCATTGTGGCTGCCAGAATCTCTGAGCAGCTTGTTTAGTTGATGCCAAAGGTTGGATCCTGCTTTGTGCACCGTGTGTGAGAATGAAAATCCTAAACTGCCCTTTGAAATAACGAATGCAGCAGGACGTGTTATTGTCCCTGCCCCAAAGCAGACAGACCAATGGAGAAATGCCGTCGAGTCCAAGGTGATATTCCACTGCCATTTTACCTTTTTTGCTTGCTAAACTCCTTCTTATCTGCCTGGCCCAGGCTGTCCTCTGCCTCAGCTGCTGCTCCCGGCCTGCTCTATAGTCAAACAAAAAATAACCCCAACTATACATACAACATGATGGGGGCTAATTTAGCTACAACGAGTCAAAGATCTTAGAGTTATCGTGGATAGTTCTCTGAAGAGGTCCACGCAGTGTGCAGAGGCGGTCAAAAAAGCAAACAGGATGTTAGGAATCATTAAAAAGGGGATAGAGAATAAGACTTATATAATAAGACTTATATAAATCCATGGTACGCCCACATCTTGAATACTGTGTACAGATGTGGTCTCCTCACCTCAAAAAAGATATTCTAGCACTAGAAAAGGTTCAGAAAAGAGCAACTAAAATGATTAGGGGTTTAGAGAGGGTCCCATATGAGGAAAGATTAAAGAGGCTAGGACTCTTCAGTTTGGAAAAGAGAAGACTAAGGGGGGACATGATAGAGGTATATAAAATCATGAGTGATGTTGAGAAAGTGGATAAGGAAAAGTTATTTACTTATTCCCATAATACAAGAACTAGGGGTCACCAAATGAAATTAATAGGCAGCAGGTTTAAAACAAAAGGAAGTTCTTCTTCACGCAGCGCACAGTCAACTTGTGGAACTCCTTACCTGAGGAGGTTGTGAAGGCTAGGACTATAACAATGTTTAAAAGGGGACTGGATAAATTCATGGTGGCTAAGTCCATAAATGGCTATTAGCCAGGATGGGTAAGGAATGGTGTCCCTAGCCTCTGTTCGTCAGAGGATGGAGATGGATGGCAGGAGAGAGATCACTTGATCATTGCCTGTTAGGTTCACTCCCTCAGGGGACCTGGCATTGGCCACTGTCGGTAGACAGATACTGGGCTAGATGGACCTTTGGTCTGACCCGGTACGGCCTTTCTTATGTTCTTATGTTCTTAACATGCCGGGCCCCAAGGGAACAGAGGCTGGGACAGGGCAGCAGCCTGGGCTGGGCTGGGAAGATGCTGGGAGTTCTCGTTCCCTGAGAACTGGCCCGGCTCCCTTCTCAACAGCAAACAAATCAATTCCACATCCTCTCCCAGAAAAACCAGCCTGGAGCCAAGGGCAGCAGGGGACGATTCCCTCCAGTTCCCACCGAGGCAGGAGAGAACCCAGGGTGTTTCTAGCAGAGCTTATGGAACTGAGGTGGGGAAACCAGCCTCTAACAACAGGCAGTTCCAGTTTAAGCTCAGTGTTTTTAACAATTTCTACAACATTAAATAACCCTTCAATCATAGTGTCACCATCCATAACATTGCTTCAGCCTTATAGGTTCCTAACTGCACAACTAAACATCTCTTCAAACACAAGGGAGTGGAGATCAGTCAATGTTCAGAGTCATCCCACATAAAAGAACCATGTTGTGGTACATACTGGCCCCATCATGTGGCCATCGCCTTTCCCTCCTCTCTGTTAAAAGTTTTAGTATTTTGCACAGAAACTTTCTTCCCTCAGGAGAGACCTGGGACCAGGGCTGCCAGCCAGCCAAACACTGTTAAGAGAAGGCGTCATCTGTCAAAAAATGATCTCTCTCCTTCAGTTCAGTGACAGCCTGAAATGTTACTTATCCCGGCAGAGCCGGAGGATTGAAAGCAGCTACATCAAACCCCTGTGTAGCTAGCAGGAATGAACAAAAACACTCCCTGGTATCTGAAGAGATGTTTAGTTTTATCCTTTGTTAACTAGAAGACTAAAGGGAAAGGCAGTGGTGGTGCCAGATATTAAGAGTGAAACATGAAACAATGATCATAGTTATGCCCATAGTGACTGCAAAATCTTTCTATATTCTTCTTATTATCATCAGTGTATTATTTTCTCTGGCATCTAGACATTGACTAGACCTTGACCAAGAAATTTGGATCTTGATAAAATAATAGACTATCCCTGGTTAAGGCAATGGACTTGAGACCCACTCGGGTGTCTCCACGCAGGTTCAAGTACTAACAACAGTGGCTGCCTTTTAGCCATAGCTTTTAATCAGGGCAATACATTGATACAAATTCCTGTTAAATAATTTCTCAGCCAGAGTCCTTCACCCACATTCCTTAAGGCACTGGGCCACCATGTGGACGTTTCTTTTCCCTCCTCAATTTCACACAGAGACACAATTTCCTTTGCACAGATCCATGAACAGCAAAAACCTCCCTGTGTCTCTTGTCTGAGCCAGGGCATTCAATTGTATTGAAACCTTCTCTCCTGCAATGGCAATGGTCAGACAGAGGGGACGTGGCCACCTTCACCTCTGACAGTGAGATATTGGCTCCGCTCTTTCTTTCTGCTGCTGTTGTTAGTCCATGAAACATCAGGGATGGAATGCAAGGCTGAGTTCATGCACCAAACCCCTGAAACATTTCAGTGCCCCTGAGAAATCCTGACCCTGGCTATTGGAAGGATCTGGTGGAGATTCGAATAGGAAAGGGACTGTGTGAATTGTCAGTGTGGGGAATGAACAACAATTTATAGCAATGTCGTTCACACAAACACACTCTAATCATGCTCCAGCTGGAAGGGAAATGGGCAGGAACTCTTGCTGTTCAGCCATGGACACACTTACACTAATGCACAGCTGTGAGTGTGCTGGGGGAGCTGGTCTGAGCAATTTGAAGTGACAATTCAGTGAGAAGAGAATCATGGTGTAGTGCAGCAGTTGGACATCAAGTAGTTGTGGCCGAGTGGTTAAGGCGATGGACTAGAAATCCATTGGGGTCTCCCCACGCAGGTTAAAATCCTGCCAACTACGGAAACATTAGTGCATTGTAATTAGTGTTGTCTTAGTGCCTGAGCATCTATGGAGCCAGATCTGATGTCACTCTGAGGCTGTCTACACTTAAAATACTGCTGTAGCACTGGGGACTAGACAGCTGCTACAGTGACTGGAGGGGTTTTCCATCCCTGTAATAGCTATGTTGACAGAACAATCTTTCCTTTCATTTAGCACTATCTAACCATGGCTTAGGTCAGCTTAATTATACTGGATCCGGGGTTTTTCACACCCTGAAAGACGTACTTGTTAGAGGGTTTATTCCATCACCCTCTGTCAAGGTTCCTTCCCCACTCTGAACTTTAGGGTACAGATGTGGGGCCCTGCATGAACACTTCTAAGCTTAACTACTAGCTTAGATCTGGTCTTGCTGCCACCACTCTCAAACTAGCTCCCTTTTCTGGATAGTCTTGAGAGACTTCCTCACCACGTCCCTGGTGAACAGCGATCCAACCCCTTGGATCTTAACTAGGGCCGGCTCTGGCTTTTTTGCCGCCCCAAGCAAAAAAAAAAAAAAGGAGGTGGGGCCACTGGAGCAGCAAAGCAGGAGGGAAAAAAACGGCACGGCTGGAGCGGCAAGCGGGGAGGAGGAGAACACGGCGCGGCTGGAGCAGCAAAGGTGGGGAGGACACGGCGCGGCTGGAGCGGCAAAGTGGGGAGGACACGGCGCGGCTGAAGCGGTAAAGTGGGGAGGACACGGCGCGGCTGAAGCGGCAAAGTGGGGAGGACACGGCGCGGCTGAAGCGGCAAAGTGGGGAGGACACGGCGCGGCTGGAGCGGCAAAGCTGGGGAACAACACAAAAACGGCAGGGCTGGAGCGGGAGGTGCGGGGAAACAACAGCGCGGCCGGCAAAGCAGGGAAAAACAAAACAAAAAACCCCACAGGGCGGCCGGAGCCAGGGGACTCCTGTGCTGCAGAGTGTGCACCTGGTCCAGCGGCGGGGAAGGGGAGGGAGCGGGGGGAGAGAGAAGGGGGGTGGCCAGCGCTTCAGCGGAGCACTCACCACGCGGCCCCGACCGCCACGCTGCCTGGTGGGAGGGCTCCGCTCTGCTCCGGTCCGCGAGGAGGGAAGGACGCGGGCTGCCCTGCCGAGTTTGCTGCAGGGGGCTCGCCTCCTCCACACTGCCACCCCCTACAGGGCGGCCGGAGCAGCAAAAAAAAAAAAAAAAAAAGGAAAGCGTCCGTGCTGCCTAGGTTTGGGCGGAAGCCGCCCCGTAGAATCTGCCGCCCCAAGCACCAGCTTGCTCAGCTGGTGCCTGGAGCCGGCCCTGATCTTAACACAAGGAGAATTTAACCATCCCCCCTCCTTTCCCCCACTAATTCCTGGTGAGTCCAGATCCAATCCCCTTGGATCTTAAAACAAGGAAAAATCAATCAGGTTCTTAAATAGAAGACTTTTAATTAAAGAAAGAAAAGGTAAAAACCATCTCTGTAAAATCAGGATGGAAAATAACTTTACAGGGTAATCAGATTCATAGAGCCCAGGTGAACCCCCTCTGGCCTTAGGTTCAAAGTTACAGCAAACAGAGATAAAATCCTCTCAGCAAAAAGGAACATTTACAAGTTGAGAAAACAAAGATAAACCTAACCCGCCTTGCCTGGCTGTTACTTACAAGTTTGAAACATGAGAGACTGGTTCAGAAAGATTTGGAGAGCCTGGATTGATGTCTGGTCCCTCTTAGTCCCAAGAGTGAACAACCCCAAAACAAAGAGCAGAAACACAATCCTTCCCCCCACCAAGATTTGAAAGTATCTTGTCCCCTTATTGGTCCTTTGGGTCAGGTGCCAGCCAGGTTTCCTGAGCTTCTTAACTCTTTACAGGTAAAAGGATTTTGGTGTCTCTGGCCATGAGGGATTTTATAGTATTGTACACAGGAGGCGGTTCCCTTCCCTTTATAGTTATGACACCCTCCCATTCCCTGGTCCTTCTCTTGTGACCAGAGAGCAGCAATACCCAAAGTTCAAAGGTGCAAACAATTCAATGTTTATTGGGGTAAACTTCCAGCAAGCAATGATTCCAATTTCCTGCCTCAGGATCCCCCTTCCCAGCTCTGACACCACAGAGGCTTGCCTGTGTCCCTGTTCCCATTCCTGTTCCTATTACTATTTGCCCCCTTAGCAAAACATCATTCCAATTCCCTACCCCCATTCCCCTTCCCCTTCCCCACAGTACTTACTGACTGACTGCAGACTATATAGTAAAACTGGAGTTCTGCTTAGCTATACCTTAACCAAGCATTTTACTGAAATGTAACTAACCAATCCTAACACATTGTAACATGATTATCTAACCAATTATACCCCAACACCTTAATTTACCTTAGTGTACACCCAACAATTTAATTATACAGCAGACAGAAACAGTCATAGAACCAGACAGAGATTATGCAGACAAGCAATAGGAAAGTGGGGACTACAGTGATAGAACAACACAGAAATGAGGATTTCACACCCCAGCTATTGATCAGTGAGTTGTTGCCAGACAGGTAATAAAAATAAAAATAGGTAATAATTGGAGCTATACCAATCTCTTAGAACTGGAAGGGACCTTGAAAGGTCATCAAGTCCAGCCCCCTGCCTTCACTAGTGGGACCAATTTTGCCCCAGATCCTTGAGTGACCCTCAAGGATTGAGCTCACAACCCTGGGTTTAGCAGGCCAATGCTCAAACCACTGAGCTATCTGCCCCCAATGCTATCATGGTAGAGGTTGTGGGTGCTGGTTGCTTAACTGTCTGGGAAGGATTTTGAGGTTCACCATTACTGTCTCAGAATACCAGCACCCATCTTTTGTTCACTTAAAACACAAGCAGGGAGATTACAACACCACAGAACTCATGGAGCTCCAGGAAACGTGTAACTTTAGGTCCGGGTGAGTGTGTCTAAAAATCAGCTGTGCTGTAGAAGGTTTCTAGGAGTTGAAAGAGATGTGCCACCTCGACCTCCCTAAAGAGTTCATCAACTATTAACAAAAACGAGGGCTCATAAGTCAGAGTCTTTGTAGCAGGAGGATGGCGCACTGGTCTAAAGTGCCAGTTTTAAGACTCTTTTCTCCTATCTCTTGGGTGTTCTGGTCTCTGCATAGAGACGTGGTTTCAAACCCCACTCCTGACATGACCATCTGGAGAAAATAACCTCACTTCAATCTCCTGTGCAACAATAGAACCCCATTTGCTTAGCTTTTCTATTCCAGTAGTTGTGGGAGAAGCTCCAAACCAGGGGGAAACAGGGCCTGTTCTCTCGACCGATCAATTTTTGTCTTTCTTCATTCCAAGCCCTTTCCTCAGATACATCCGTATTTCCCACACTATTTTGTTTAATGTTCTTTGCTTTTATGAAACTTTAGGGTCATCATTTAATTGCCACACAACTGTACTTATGAAGTAAAGTGAAACACAATATTTTTTGGATATTCTTGCAGAAGAGTTTTGTTTTCTGACCTGGAATTGAACAGGGGCTGCCCGAGGGGGACAATGCTGCTCCCTTTTCTTGGCTCATCCAAAAAACATAAGTTTGTGGTGCCCTTTGTTTCCCTGTTCTTCAAACACCTGTCGGGGTGGCCTAGGGATACTTGGCCCTGACTCTTGGCTAGCCAACTACAAAAGCAATTTCTCCTCCCTTGGTATTCACATCTCAACTGCTAGAAGAGGGCCTCATGCTCCCTGATTGAACTAACCTCCTTAGCTCTAGACTGATTCTTGCCTGCATATTTATACCTGCCTCTGCAAATTTCTGCCACATGCGTCTGACGAAGTGGGTATTCACCCATGAAAGCTTATGCTCCAATATGTCTGTTACTCTGTAAGGTGCCACAGGACTCTCTGTCTTTTTGAGGCGAGTGCAGCTTGCTTGGGATGGTGCTGACGATGGATAGAAAAAAGGCTGGAGTCAATGACTGATGAGACCACAGAAGGGGAAGGGGAATGGCAGCCCCATAGAAGGTCCTGGGTGCTCAGATGCCCCCGTTATTGCACCCTGGCCTGTTGTAGAGAGAGAAAAGACACCGAGGGACCCAGCCCCCCTACAGTGATGCCATGGACAAGAACCTGGTTGGGAGTGGGGTGAAGGTTCCCTCTGGGCAAAGGGGAGCTGAAATCCCTCAATGTCATGGAATTTAAGTAATGCAAGCTTAAAACCATGCACAGGTCTGGGCTGAGGTGCATCAGCAGAAGGTTGGGCTGGACAGGGGTGGCAGATTTGTATAATTTTTGGTGGTGCCCAGAATGGAACCAAGTCCTGCCCCACACCCCACACACATTTGCCTAAGGCTCTGGGAGGGAGTTTGGGTGAGGGAGGGAGAGGGGTTGGGCTCTGGGAGAGAGTTTGGGTGCAGGGTCTGGGTTCAGTCAGGGGGTTGAGGTGCAGGAGGGTGTGTGGGGAGCAGGGTCTTGGAAGGAATTTGGGTGTGGGGTGCAGGTTGCTTTTGGGAGATGCCTGAGGTAAATGTTGCACCCTTCACCATCTCCTGCACCCCCAACCCCCTGCCCCAACCCAGACCCCATACCCCTCTGGCAGCAGCCCCTAAGCGGGAGGGCCGGGGGTGTCTCTACGCACCGCTGCCCGCAGACTCCACCCTTGCAGCTCCCATTGCCACAGTTGACAGAGTTGGCACGCAGGAGGAGCAGCGTAGAGACCCCTCCCACCCCAGGGGCCGAAGGGCGTGCCAGCCGTTCCAGGAGTGGTGTGCCACACGCAGCGAGGGCGGGCAGGAAAGTGCCTTAGTCCCCTTGTGCTGCTGGCGGTGGTGGCGGGGGTCCCCAGGCCCTTTTAAATTGCCCAGGGGCGGCAGGCAGGACCAGGGAGCGGGACACTCCCAAGGGCGTAACGTTGCTTTGCACAAGGATAAATCTTGGAACAGGAAACAAATGAAATGGCGGCAGAACCTAAGGAATTAAAAGCCTCCGGATTCTTGTGTGTGCACTGACTCCAAACGGAAACTGTAATTTGACTCGCTTTGTGTCTGCGGCTGCTAAAATATCAAGGCAAAATCATTCCAATGAGTGTGACCCTGGGTTTGAGGAGGCTTTGGTCTTATTAAAATATAACTAGCATATTACACTTGTGTTTTTAAAGGTGGCTTCCCCAAGCAATATCAAGTTGTTCTTCCCACAGCTGGCTGATGGGGGCAGCAGGGGATCTCCCCAATCTGGGGGAATCTCTCTGGGACCCACTGTGAGATCTCCATCCTTTCTCCCCCTAACCACACACACCACTCCCCACCCCATTATCAGTGTTTTGGAGCGACCCCTCCCTCCCTTTATGGGATACAGACTCTGTGACAGAGACTGACTGGGACTCCTCTCTGCGTGGCCCCAGTGGGGAAGGAAAGTGACTGGCGGGGGTGGGGGCGGCGGAGATGGGCAGAAGGAGTCAAATGGGGCTAAACGAGAATTGAGGAGATTTTCTTCCTGTTAAAATGTCATGGAGTCTCATGGCTGAAAAGCCGCATCTTGAGTTAGGTTTGATGCATCAACCTTTCAATTACCAGGCAAAGATGTGACCCAGAGACTGATAACTGCCTGCTTCCCAGCTTTGTCTAAGAAGCACCTGCACTGGTGCAACTGGTTAGTGCAAATGGGGAAACTGCTGGGGTCATGAATTCAAGCCTTATCTGGCGCCCTGGTTTCTATTACCTGTGTAGTTTCCCCAACTTGCTTTGCTTAATTCACATGGAAAGTGCCCTACTAGGAAAAGGAGAGTAAGTTCTAAAATGTGGAAGTAGGTGCACAGCTTGGAAATATCCCCCCTGTGCTGCCATTAGTTCCAGTAGATTGTTCACTGGCAGCATGAATTGATTTCTTTGCTGCTGTGAAAGCTGCCAGGAAAAGTCTCTGGTCACCAGAGCTCCCTGCGTCTTCCAGCACATTCCTGGCTCTTTCCCTGCCCCAGTCACGGCTGTAGAAGGGTCCTATATGCACTGAGCCTAAAGTTTTCCAAGCCTTCTCAGTGCAGTTGGCAGCGTGTCAGTCTCATATTCTGAAGGCCTTAAGTTCAAACCTCAGAGAAAATGATTTTTTTACTCCCGGCTTCAGATTTTCTACAGGAAATCAGAGAAAAACTAGAGAAGAGTGGTTTCTAGACACCCTCCCACCCATCTCACAAACACACACACAGACACTTTTCTAGGGCATTAACTTTTCCTTCTCTGTGGAGTTTCTATTCTCCACAAAGCAAAATAAAACAAAAACATGCAAGTCTAAGCCTAATACAGATAAAAATCTCATCCTCAGAGATCTTCCAAAAAGCTTCTTTTGCAGACTAGACTTATTTCTAGTCTAGGCCCAATCTTTTCATCTGGTATAGTCCTTGTTCCAGCTCAGGTGGTAGCTAAGGGATTTCTCATGACTGTAAAAGCAACAAAGAATCCTGTGGCACCTTATAGACTAACAGACGTTTTGCAGCATGAGCTTTCGTGGGTGAATACCCACTTCTTCGGATGCAAGTGGTGGAAATTTTCCACCACTTGCATCCGAAGAAGTGGGTATTCACCCACGAAAGCTCATGCTGCAAAACGTCTGTTAGTCTATAAGGTGCCACAGGATTCTTTGTTGCTTTTACAGATCCAGACTAACACGGCTACCCCTCTGATACTTGACACCATGCAAGGCACTGCATTTAGCCGTATGGAGTGGAAATCCATCAACCTCATGAAGAAACTTGCACAAATACAGACAGACATCATCTTCCTTTCCAAATGCAAATGGATGGACATCATACCAAATGGACTAAAGGTAAAAAATCCACTGCTATCTACATACTACACAGACCACAGTGAGAGATTATGCCATACTCTATCAAAGAAACTGAGGAACCACCTGATCAGCCTCCTATACAGCAAACAGGAAAACATCAAAAAAGAGCTCTCCAACCTGGAGACTCTCATCAATAACCAAACTTCCATACAAACGGACTTCACTAAAATAAGACAGGAGATCTACATCACTCACTTCACCTCTCTACAAAGGAAAAAGGACTGTAAGCTGTCTAAACTCCTACCTGCCACATGGGGCCACAACCGTGGTACCCCTAACCCACCCAGCAATATCATCAATCTATCCAACCACACACTCAGCCCAGAAGAAACGTCTGTCCTATCTCGGGGACTCTTTTTTTGCCCTGCCACCCCACCAACATGATACAGTTCTGCGGCGATCTGGAAGCCTAGTTTCGCCGTCTCCGACTCAAAGAATACTTTCAGGACAACACTGAACAGCGCACTGATACACAGTTACCCTCCCACCAACAGCACAAAAAGAACTCCACATGGACTCCTCCTGAGGGTCGAAATGACAGTCTGGACCTATACATTGAATGCTTCCGCCGACGTGCACAGGCAGAAATTGTGGAAAAACAACATCGCTTGCCTCATAACCTAAGTCGTGCAGAACGCAATGCCATCCACAGCCTCAGAAACCATCCTGACATTATAATCAAAGAGGCTGATAAAGGAGGTGCTGTTGTCATCATGAACAGGTCTGACTACCAAAAGGAGGCCGCCAGACAACTCTCCAACACCAAATTCTACAGGCCACTTCCCTCAGATCCCACTGAGGAATACACTAAGGAACTGAACCATCTACTCAGGACACTCCCTACACTAACACCGGAACAAATCAACATACCCTTAGAGCCCCGACCAGGGCTATTCTATCTACTGCCCAAAATCCACAAACCTGGAAATCCTGGACGCCCCATCATCTCGGGCATTGGAACTCTCACTGAAGGACTGTCTGGATATGTGGACTCTCTACTCAGACCCTATGCCACCAGCACTCCCAGCTATCTCCGTGACACCACTGATTTCCTGAGGAAACTACAATGCATTGGTGACCTTCCAGAAAACAACCATCCTGGCCACCATGGATGTAGAGGCTCTCTACACCAACATCCCACACGCTGATGGAATACAAGCTGTCAGGAACAGTATCCCTGATGATGCCACAGCACAATTGGTTGCTGAGCTCTGTGCCTTTATCCTCAGACACAACTATTTCAGATTTGATGACAATATATATCTCCAGATCAGTGGCACCGCTATGGGCACCCGCATGGCTCCACAATATGCCAATATTTTTATGGCTGACCTGGAACAACGCTTCCTCAGCTCCCGTCCACTCACGCCCCTTCTCTACCTATGCTACATTGATAGGGAAAATTTCCACCACTTGCATCCGAAGAAGTGGGTATTCACCCACGAAAGCTCATGCTGCAAAACGTCTGTTAGTCTATAAGGTGCCACAGGATTCTTTGTTGCTTTACAGATCCAGACTAACACGGCTACCCCTCTGATACTTGACTCATGACTGCAGCCACCTTTCTTCTGTTTCACCCCCTTATACAGCTTTGGTACAAGGCAGGAATCTTTCGTCTCTCTCCTGGGGAAAAGCCCCAGGTTTAAGATGGATTCCTGTACCAGGGGACATGGTCATATGTCCTGTGAGACCCCAAGCCTTCATTCTTCCTGGCCTGACTCACAGATGGTGCAGGACAGAGCCATCTCCAGTCAATTGTCCTGGTTAATGGGAGCCTTCAAGAGTCCAAACCACTATTAATGGCCCACACTTTGCATCATTACAACAGGACCTCCGAGTATAGTTCATATTATAGTTCTAGTTTCAGATACAAGAATGATCGGTTCATACAAATAGCATGAACACACTCAGTAGATTATAAGCTTTTTAATGATACTGTACAAGAGACCTTTTGCATGAAGCATATTCCAGTTACATTATATTCACACTCATTAGCATATTTTCATAAAATCACATGGAGTGCAATGTCACAGCAGGGAAAGGGTTTTACTGCGGCACCTGGGAGCAGTTGAGTTTCATGTTCAGGCTGTGGTATGAGTTCCTCCAGGTTTCTCGTAAGCACACAGGGACCTTAGCAGGTGCTCTCGATACAGGAATGGCCCAGACATGATAAAGTAATGGAGATTGCATTTCCCTTTTTTATTTTTGTATTTCCAATGACATCTCTGTTTGTGATTTTGTTTTGCTTTGTATAACTGTGTTTTCTCCTTATTTTGATATTTACCAGGCTAACTAACAGCTAATAACGCGAGACTTCCAAGCAGGGCCTGGGCGAGTGGAAAAGAACTGGAAGAGATGCTGTTTTTCGACCTTGTGTTAGATAAGAATAGAATGCAGACTGTAACAGAAATTGCTGAGAGAAGTAAGAGATCAGAAAGGAATATGTACAAACAAAATACAGTAATGAGCAACAACTGCATGTCACAAAAGGTATAAATGCTTGCCTTAACTGTTTATCTAACCGAGACCTACCTCAGGAGGGGAAACTCTGCCTGTGTATACTCTCCCGACTAACTGCAGTTGCTCAAAATAAACTGCATAATATAATAACATTTAACATCCCTGTGGTGGGAAGAACATTTCAACAGCCCAACACTGTGGCATTTAATTTAAAAAAGGGGAACTATGCAAAAATGAGGGGGTTAGTTAAACAGAAATTAAAAGGTCCAGTGACTAAAGTGAAATCCCTGCAAGCTGCATGGACGCTTTTTAAAGACACCATAATAGAGGACTGTAACGGGTTGGGACTCACCACCTGGCCCCTCCCACTGGTGACTCCGGGAATTAGCTCTGTCCAGTGGAGCGCCCCCTCCTGGTGGTGTCCCGTCCGTCGTTCTGCCCTCTGTTGCTGTCTCTGGACCCGCGTTGCTGCCTGCTCAGCGGCGTCCTCTTCGAGGCCACTGCTCTCTGGCAGTGCCCCATAGTCCATCTGCACCCCCTTCCGGGGGTCGGTGATCAGCAGTCCTACACCCCAGCCACTATGTCCAACCGCCCTCTGAGTCCAATCCCTCTTGTCAGGGATCTGGGGTAGTACAATGGCCACTCCCTACGGCCATTGGCTGGGTGTACTGCAAGGAGGAAGTGTGGGGGGGGACCCAGGCCCACCCTCTACTCTGGGTCCCGGCCCAGGGACCCTCTGGCCTCAGCCTCGCTGTCCTTCTCTCCCCTCCGCTGTCTGTTTCCCTGGGCCACTTCCCCTATGGCCCCTTCCCGCTAGGCCCTTCCCTTCAGGGCCTGCAGCCTGGCAGGCTACGGGCTCAAGCTCTCTAGCCTCCCCGAGCCCAGGCCCAGGCCAGCACTGCGCTGTCCGCGGTGCTAGTCTCCACCCTTGGAGACTGACCTTCCCCTCTCAAAGGCCAGGGACAGACTGACTGCTCCCTTCCTGCGCAGCCTTTATATATGTCTGAGCCTGGCCCTGATTGGCTGTCTCCAAACTGGGCCCTGATTGGCTCACAATAAGCCCTTTTCTGATTGGCTCCCTGTCTGCGCAGGCACCCTGGCCTGCCACAGCCCACTTTCACAGGGAGTGGGGCAGTCCGCCCCACTACACAGACCAACTTAAATGTATACTCCAAATTAAGAAACACAGTAAAAACTAAAAATGAGCCACCGGGGCTTAGCAACCATGTAAAAGAAGCAATGAGAGATAAAAAGGCATCTTTTAAAAAGTGGAAGTCAAACCCTAGTGAGGTAAATAGAAAGGAGCATAAGCACTGCCACATTAAGTGAAAAATTTAATAAGAAAAGCCAAAGAGGAGTTTGAAGAATGGCTAGCCAAAAACTCACAAGGTAATAAAATGTTTTTTAAGTATATCAGAAGCAGAAAGCCTGCTGAACAACCAGTGGGGCCCCTTGATGATCGACATACAAAAGGAGCGCTTAAAGATGATAAAGCCATTGAGAAACTAAATGGATTCTCTGTGTCAGTCTTCACGGCTGAGGATGTTAGGGAGATTCCCAAACCTGAGCTGGCTTTTGTAGGTGACAAATCTGAGGAACTGTCACAGATTGAAGTATCACTAAAAGAGGTTTTGGAATTCATTGTTAATGTTGAGTTTATCAAGTCACTGGGACCAGATGGCATTCACCCAAGAGTTCTGAAAGAACTCAAATGTGAAGTTGCAGAACTATTAACTATGGTTTGTAACCTGTCCTTTAAATCGGCTTCTGTACCCAATGACTGGAAGATAGCTAATGTAACGTCAATATTTAGAAAGCGCTCTAGAGGTGATCCCGGCAATTACAGACCAGTAAGTCTAACGTCAGTACTGGGAAATTAGTTGAAACAATAAATAGAATAAAATTGTCAGACACATAGAAGAACATAAATTGTTGGGCAAAAGTCAACATGGTTTCTGTAAAGGGAAATTGTATCTTACTAATCTATTAGAGTTCTTTGAAGGGATCAACAAACATGTGGACAAGGGGATCCGGTGGACATAGTGTACTTAGATTTCCAGAAAGCCTTTGACAAGGTCCTCACCAAAGGCTGTTACGTAAATTAAGTTGTCATGGGATAAAAGGAAGGTCCTTTCATGGATTGAGAACTGGTTAAAAGACAGGGAACAAAGGGTAGGAATAAATGGTAAATTCTCAGAATGGAGAGGGTAACTAGTGGTGTTCCCCAAGGGTCAGTCCGAGGACCAATCCTATTCACCTTATTCATAAATGATCTGGAGAAAGGGGTAAAAGTGAGGTGGCAAAGTTTGCAGATGACACTAAATTGCTCAAGATAGTTAAGACCAAACGAGACTGTGAAGAACTTAAAAAACAGCTCACAAAACTAAGTGACTGAACAACAAAATGGCAAATGAAATTTAATGTGGAAAAATGTAAAGTAATGCACATTGGAAAAAATAACCCCAATTATACATACAATATAATGGGGGCTAATTTAGCTACAACAAATCAGGAAAAGATCTTGAGTCATCATGGATAGTTCTCTGAAGATGTCCACGCAGTGTGCAGAGGCAATCAAAAAAGCAAACAGGATGTTAGGAATCATTAAAAAGGGGATAGAGAATAAGACGGAGGATATATTATTGCCCTTATATAGCTCCATGGTACGCCCACATCTTGAATACTACCTACAGATGTGGTCTCCTCATGTCAAAAAGATATACTGGCATTAGAAAGGTTCAGAGAAGGGCAATTAAAATGATTAGGGGTTTGGAACGGGTCCCATATGAGGAGAGATTAAAGAGGCTAGGACTTTTCAGCTTGGAAAAGAGGAGACTAAGGGGGAATATGATAGAGGTATATAAAATCATGAGTGATGTGGAGAAAGTAGATAAGGAAAAGATATTTACTTACTCCCATAATACAAGAACTAGGGGCCACCAAATGAAATTAATGGGTAGCAGGTTTAAAATAAATAAAAGGAAGTTCTTCACACAGCGCACAGTCAACTTGTGGAACTTCTTGCCTGAGGCGGTTGTGAAGGCTAGGACTATAACAGGGTTTAAAAGAGAACTGGATAAATTCATGGAGGTTAAGTCCATTAACGGCTATTAGCCAGGATGGGTAAGGAATGGTGTCCCTAGCCTGTTTGTCAGAGGGTGGAGATGGATGGCAGGAGAGAGATCACTTGATCATTACCTGTTAGGTTCACTCTCTGGGCTGCTTCTGCTCTACAACTATGATTGTCTTTTTACACCAAAATCACTAACTTGAGCAGCCAATTCCATGTACAATCCTAGTGGATGTAAGACACAGGTAGCTTTTGCCTCAGGGTAGCTTGTTGGCATCAACCCTCTCTCCCCGACCTGGAGCTGATGAACATTCCTGGCTGGAGGGACACATGCTCCTACAAGTCAAAAGGAAAGGAGTTGATAGAAAAGATCACAGAACTGACCCCAAAGAAGGGTGAGCTGCAAAAGGCAGAAGGAGGCAACTCATCTGGGGGAGCTGAGAGACCATGGTGAAGATGGTGCGAAGATCACTATACTGGTATTAACAAATGTGATTTAAATAAAAAAACAAAAACAAAAAAAAATCTTTGGCCAGCCCTAATCAAGGCATTTCTTACAGTTCTCTCCCGTTTGGATTTTCTGATATCTAATAGGGAATGACCTCTGATCGAAGCTTTTCCCAAATGCAGAGCATGTGCAGAGTCTCTCTCCACTGTGGATTCTATGATGTCTGACAAGGTCTGAGCATTCAATGAAGCTTTTCCCACACTCAGAGGATGTGTAGGGTCTCTCTTGTGTGGATTCTACGATGTGAGATAAGGTGTGAGTTTTGACTGAAGCTTTTCCCACACTCAGAGCACATGTAGGGTGTCTCTCTTGTGTGGATTCTCTGATGTATGATAAGGGTTGAGCTCCGATTGAAGCTTTTCCCGCATCCAGAGCATGTGTAGGGTTTCTCTCCAGTGTGGATTCTCTGATGTTTGATAAGGTCTGAGCTCCGATTGAAGCTTTTCCCACACTCAGAGCATGTGTAGGGCATCTCTCTCATGTGGATTCTCTGATGTGCGATAAGGTTTGAGCTCCGATTGAAGCTTTTCCCACACTCAGAGCATGTGTAGGCGTCTCTCGGTGTGGATTCTCCTGTGTGCGATAAGGGTAGAGCTCTGACTGAAGCTTTTCCCACTCAGAGCATGTGTAGGGCGTCTCTCCAGTGTGGATTCTATGATGTTTGATAAGGTCTGAGCTCCAATTGAAACTTTTCCCGCACTCAGAACATGTGTAGGGCGTCTCTCCAGTGTGGATTCTACGATGTGTGATAAGGTTTGAGCTGCAACTGAAGCTTTTCCCACATTCCGAGCATGTGTGGGGCTTCTCTCCTGTGTGGATTCTACGATGTTTGATAAGGTTTGAGTGCCATTTAAAGCTTTTCCGCACTCAGAGCATGTGTAGGGCGTCTCTCCTGTGTGGATTCTCCTGTGTGCGATAAGGGTAGAGCTCCGACTGAAGCCTTTCCACACTCAGAGCACATGTAGGGTCTCTCTCCTCTGTGGATTCTCTGATGTGTGAAAAGGTCTGAGCTCTCATTGAAGCTTTCCCCACACTCATGCCATGTGTAACGTGTCTCTTCAAGTTGATTCTCTTGTGTGTAATAAGGTCTGAGAGGCTACTGAAGTTTTCTTCTGGCCTCTGCTCAGTCTCACAGGCTTTTGCTTTTCTGGGAGTGCACAACTCCCGGAAACATTCCCTTTGGGTCTTCCTGATAACATCCCATGTGGTTCTACTTGCTCAGCTTCTTCCTGCTGGGGTGTCTCCTCATTCTCACTCGCCATCCCATCACCTGATGGGAGACAGAGAGAATCCAGACATAGGTCACTCCTGTGCCTGAGAAAAGGAAGTCTCAGAGACAGGAATTTAAAAAGGGATGAACAAACCAAAATGTGTGTGGGAGATCAAACCTATCAGGAGCTGATTTTCCCCACACCCTTCCCCAGAGGAGAAAGGAAGGGATCAGTTTTGGTCTGCATCTCACCAGAACATGCAGGGGAAAGCGGGATCAGGTAGGGATCTGCTGCCAGTTGTTAGTCAGGATAGGTAGGAAGCCATAAGTGACATCTGCCTAATGATTCCACATCTGAAGGAACAATCCTGAACTTGGAGAGCTCACAAGGTCTTTGTAGGGCATCCCAAATGTTTCCTGTATTCATGGAGAGTTTTTGAGTTGGTTTAACCAATCCCTCACCTGTGCAGGCAGCTCTGGAGCACTTCTTTCTCAGAGTCCTGGAGGTCTGGGACCCACGGCTCTTCCCCTCGTTCCAGCTGCGAGATCACATCAGGTTTGGAATTTAGAAACCCTACGCCAGGCAAAGAAAACAAGGGAGGTCAGTGGAATTTGTGGGATACTTGTCACAAAGAATAGTCCACAGTTTTAACCCCAGCTCATTTTTAAGCAGTAACATCCCAAGGCCGGCTTCCTTGGCTTAAAGTGGCAGGAGAGTTATTATTATAAATCATGTGCATTACCTTAGTGCTTAAACACCAACTAACAGTGGGTCCCGATTGTGCTAGGCAAAGTACAAACACAGAATAGTAGATGGCCCATGCCTAAACGATTTACAATCTAACTAGACAAGACAACCACAGAATGGGGAAGGGTAGAACCACCAGATAAAGAAACAGATCTTAAGATGCTTAAAGAAAGTTTAGTTTGATAGCATCCTGTCTGGCAAGAAATCACTTATCAACGGTTGTGGTACCCTCATTTCTGTACTGTTTTATCTTTATGTCCACCACTTCTCTGGTTCTCTAATTGTTTCTGCCTGCTGTATAATTAATTTTGCTGGGTGTAAGTTAATTAGGGTAGTAGGATATAATTGGTTAGGTAATTATGTTACAATATGTTAGGACTGGTTAGTTACATTTCAGTAAAATGATTGGTTAAGGTGTAGCTGGGAATATGACTATATAAACTGGGGTCAAACACGAGGGGAAGGAAATTGGAATCAGGTTTATTAATGAGGGGAATGGGAACAGGGACACAGGCAAGGCTCTGCAGCATCAGAGCTGGGAAGGGGGATGCAGGGTAAACGCTCTGCGGCCTCAGAGCTGGGAACGGGACACTGGGGAACAGACTCTCTGGGGGTATAGCGATAAGCCCGACTGGTGTGAAGGGCTTCGGAATCTGCTTGCTTGGAAATAACCCCAATAAACATCGCACTATCTGCCCTTCAGACTTCTGGTCTTTTTCTGCTTGCTGTCTGCATGACAAGAACCAGGGAAGTGAGTGGGGGAAGGGAAAGCCCTCTAACAAAACTGACACGACCTGATAATCAAGAGGTGAGCCTTAGAGGAAGGTTTTAATACACTTTGTAACTGATGAGGGATTCCCACGAGGACTGAGGAGGGTGCAATGGTAAATACACATTTAGATCCTTTTCGTGTTTTATATCTTTTTCCCATAAGGCTTAACCTCCAGCGCACTGTCATGGATGTACAGGATCTGTGCAATGCCCTGGCTTTTAAACAGTCCTTGGGAGGTGCCCCTTGAGTGCACTAGACCCTCAAGGGGTCCCGTTCTTCCACAAGGATAGACCATGTCGCTTCAACACTTGAGACTGAGCCTCTGGATTCAACACTCCTATTTCAATCTGTGAGCTCTGCCAGCAGGTCCCAGCTGAATGACACTCCTGTTCAGAGACTGCTCCTCATTCATGCTTCAATGCACCTCAGCAAGTTTTTGCTGTGACACTGGGCAGACTGTTAAAACATAGCAAGGTTTATTAGTTAACTGAAACACAGCTTTAGAAAGGCTTTAGATTAGGACAGAGAAGCAAAGAACACAATATAGTCCATATTGGCCAATGCTCTTGACCCACACTGCTGTTAAAAAGAGTTTTGTTTCCTTTCACTTTGCCTGTCCGTTTGTCTTCGCTCCGGTAGAGCTCCCTGTGTCTGCAAACCCAGTTCTTCCTGCTCCCAAGCACATCCTGAGTCCATGTATGCTTCACTCAGCAAAGCTGAGATCCTCCCATGGACAGGTGACAATTATTCCCTTGTCTCTGTTGGGTATTCCATTGATGTAGGTTGGTCCCAGCCTGTCCTTAATGACCCATTCATATCACCCCGTGACAGCTCCGTGACAAAACACCTCATGTCTCCTCCTCTTTATAATCATAGCAATACCAACCACAGAGGAAACTGAGGTGTGTATTGGCATCATAGAAGTATCACCAAAATTCCTGCCTCTATCACACACACACATGGCTCAGAGCCCTTGGAGAGAAAGCAAAGCACAAGAACTGGATGTTAGTCCAGTGAACACAGTGGAGAACAAGCTGCAATCCTCACACCCTGGTCAAACAGGAGAGGCATGTGGGTCCCCACCCATAGAGAGGGCAGGCTAGAGGCCTGATACCGAGAGGCCATTGCTTGAGCAGACCATGGAGGCAGGTCAAAGGCTTCGCTACCTCAGAACTGTGACATTGCAAAAGCAGATTTTGGGAATTAGGAAATCTAGTGACTCAGGTGTAATGGGAAGGAGAATTAAACTTCCCAGTGTGTGGAGAAGGCTGGGAATTAAACACTAAAATTCAGAAGCAACAGCCCTAATTCTTCCAGAAAAGGAGAATGTAAGAAACAAGAACTGGGCCACGCAAGCTCAGGAGGACAGGCTCAGAGATCCAAGGAGCCTGGAGGAAGACAGCTTGTGGCTGCTGCAGATGGGGAGAGGGGACAAGACTCTCCAAACTCTCACTCCTGTTGACCCCGACCTGATTTTATCATCTACGACCACCATGTCTTGTGGGCAATTTTATACTCGCTAGAGGAAAATGTCATGATCAGAGTATTGCTTATTAGCTAGGAACTCGCGTGGAGGGGCAAGGAGGCGATGCAGGTCTACACTACAGCCGGGTTCGACACTCTGAGATCGATCCACCCATGGTCGATTTAGCAGGTGTAGTAAACACCCGCTAAATCGACTGCAGATCGCTCTCCAGTCGACCCCTGTACTCTATCCAGATGAGAGGAGTAAAGTAAGTCGACCCCCTGCAGCTTACACCCTGTGGTAACGCGATCTAAGATGCGCTGACTCCAGCTACTTTATTCACGTAGCTGGAGTTGCGCAGTGTAGGTCGACTGACTGCGGTAGTGTAAACATAGCCAAAGCTTGCTACAGTTAAGGGCCGTATATTAGGTGGAGGCTTTGTGGGAGTAGCTATGCTGAAGTCTGGGATTTATCTGAATAGGCCTAAGGAGAGAATCCCAAGTCAGATATTTTGCACCCTGATTTTGAGAGACTAACGCGTAACCACAAACAGGTGCAACACGCCACAGGATTCTGAAAGCGGGGGTGGGCTTTAGCAATTAGGTTGCTATGCAGTATCTCAACAGTTGGACGCATTCATATATTGGAATTATTAATAACTAAGTGATGTAAATCATGAGTATTAATGCTTGATGCTAAATTATGGACTTCCCAAAGGCTACATATGGGTTGGGGAAGCTATTGACATTATTGTAATCAGAGTAAAGGAGCAGATATGGTATATAGCCATCCTATTACCATAATAAAGTGGATAAATTATCTTTCCGAGTGACCATTTTTTCGTTTTGTTGGGTCCCTGAGATAGGGTCAACTGAAGCAGGGCCTCCCTTCTGATGGGCTCCCTTGCCCCTCGATCTTTGTTTCCAACGGTGTCCACAACTTGTAAGTATGCACAGGGCAAGACCCTCTTTACTATATAGTCTAATTGTTACGTGTATTGAGCCTGGCCTATGATTTCAATTATAACTGTCTGTATTAAATCACGTTTCACCACATTTCATCCCCTCAATTAACTTTGAGTAGCCATGTACAAGGACAAGCTGTACCCCAATACGTCATCCTATAGGCATAAAAATTGTACAGGCTACACCACCACCCTGTGACATCATCAATAAAGTGCCCATTTGTGCCTGGGTAGCGGCCCCGCGATGGGAGGGAGGATGCATCAAGGACTCCAGATCGGTGGCCAGGGTCGCTGTGCATAGAGATGGGGAGGTTATATGGGGAGGGGGGTAATGAGCGGAAGAGGGAGGTCAAGAGTTAAAATAATAATATTTAGGAAAAAAATGTATAATGAAACGAAACTGAACAGAAATAAAACTGGAGTATAGGCTCTAAAGCTTGGGTAGGGATTCGGGGTTAAAGGTCTGGGATTCCCCACAGCTCCAGAGCCCTAAACCTCTCCTCCCTCCCACTGACCCACCCAGCCCACCTCCTGGGTGCCCTTCCTCCACACTCCCCTCCTCTTTGTCCCATTACTCTCAGCCGGCACCACCTCCTGGCACCTTGGGAACTTCTTGCTTTTCCTCCTCGTCTCTCACAACCTCATCTCTCCCTGCTGGTTCTTAGCTCTAACCCTGCACAGCCCCTCCCCATGTCCTGGCACCCCAGAATTATCTACTCCCCGCTTCTCCTCCCCTCCCATAGCTCTGTTCTCCCTTCACTCGTGGGGTCCTGAATGTCAAAATTATACGCTCTCCTATCAAAAACAACAAGGAGTCCAGTGGTGGCACCTTAAAGACTAACGGATTTATTTAGGCATCAGCTTTCGTGGTAAAAACTTCACTTCTTCAGCTGCATCTCCTATCAAAGAGGAGCTCATCTGCCTGTCACACAAGCCAGGCATGAGTCACACACCTATTTACTTTAGAATTCTACAGTCAGCAGATTTTCCTATTGAAAAGGCATCAAAGCTACAGTTATTAATGTAGTTGCTAATGTAGCCAATAAGGATGCATTCAATGCAATTTTAAACGGACTGACAGCACCAAAAAAGGCACATGTCCAAAAATGATATGTATGTATGGGAGATAAGGCAAAAAAGGGGGGCAAGGAAACTTGTCAAAACTTGTATGACAAATAAAGATATAAGGTTATCACTACTCGGGTTCTTTAGAGACCCCAGAGCTTCGAATAACCCAGGGGACAGGACTCCTCACCCAGCAAGACCACTGTCTCATAGTTCTCCTGCATGACATCCCTGTAGAGGGCTCTCTGAGCGGGGTCCAGCAGAGCCCACTCCTCTCTGGTGAATAACACAGCCACCTCCTCGAAGGTCACCAGCCCCTGAAAGAGAAAGAGTCCAACACTCAGTACCTGCTGCCCCACTCACAGTCCCATCACTCACAGAACAGCAGCACCAGGTAAATGGAAGCTCCGCAAGGCACATGTTAACAGAGTCCCACCCCACCTTGTCTAGAGCATCCAGGAGGCATCAGAGGGTAGAAAGAGAGAACCTTTGTCTCCCCCAGCTGACAGACGGAGGCAGGGTCTTCACATTTATCACATACCTACTAGCCAGAGCTTGATATAGGAGAAGGGGCTGTCTCTGGACCCTGCTGGTGTCTCCCTGGTAGGAATGCCAACACTCTCCAAATAAAATATATGGAAGAAAGGGGAAGTCAATAGTAAAGAATGAAATGAGAAGGTCAGAATTGTAGACAACTGGCTATAAGAAATCAATGGAAATACGAAGGAAGTTTTTAAAAGTATATTAAGTACAAAATTAATCCTAACAATGGTAGTGGTAAATTACTAGATGGAAATGGCAGAATTATCAAAAATAATGCAGAAGAGGTAAAAGTCCTCAATATTTCTCCCCTGGATTTGGAGAAAAACAGATGCTGTAACTCATATCATAAGATGTTGACGATGACACTCTTTCCATTCCAACAAGAACTCACGAGGACGTTAAACAGCAGCTATTAAAGTTAGACATGTTTAAATCAGCAGGTCCAGATAACTTGTATCCAAGAGTTTTAAAAGGCTTGGTGGAGCGGGTACCCATAGCAGTGCCTCTGTATGCCAACATCTTTATGGCTGACTTAGAACAACGTTTCCTTAGCTCTCGTTCCCTAACGCCCCTACTCTACTTACATTACATTGATGATATCTTCATCATCTGGACCCATGGAAAGGAAGCCCTTGAGGAATTCCACCATGATTTCAATAATTTCCATCCCACCATCAACCTCAGCCTAAACCAATCCACACAAGCGGTCCATTTCCTAGACACTACTGTGCTAATAAGCGATGGTCACATAAACACCACCCTATACCAGAAACCCACTGACCGCTATACTTACCTACATGCCTCCAGCTTCCATCCATGACGCACCACACGATCCATTGCCTACAGCCAAGCTCTAAGATACAACCGTATTTGCTCCAATCCCTCAGACAGAGATAAACACCTACAAGATCTCTATCAAGCATTCTTAAACCTACAATGCCCATCTGCTGAAGTGAAAAAACAGATTGACAGAGCCAGAAGAGTACCCAGAAGTCACCTACTACAAGACAGGCCCAATAAAGAAAACAACAGAACGCCACTAGCCATCACCTACAGCCCCCAACTAAAACCTCCAGCGCATCATCAAAGATCTACAACCTATCCTTAAAGATGATCCCTCACTCTCACAGATCTTGGGAGACAGGCCAGTCCTCGCTTACAGACAGCCCCCAAACCTGAAGCAAATACTCACCAGCAACCGCACACCATACAACATAAACACTAACCCAGGAACCTATCCTTGCAACAAAGCCTGATGCCAGCTCTGTCCACATATCTATTCAAGTGACACCATCATAGAACCTAATCACATCAGCCACGCCATCAGGGGCTTGTTCACCTGCACATCTACCAACGTGATATATGCCATCATGTGCCAGCAATGCCCCTCTCCCATGTACATTGGCCAAACCGGACAGTCTCTACGCAAAAGACTAAATGGACACAAATCTGGCATCAGGAATCATAACATTCAAAAACCAGTGGGAGAACACTTCAACCTCTCTAACC
This sequence comes from Mauremys reevesii, assembly GCF_016161935.1. Taxonomy (NCBI): domain Eukaryota; kingdom Metazoa; phylum Chordata; order Testudines; family Geoemydidae; genus Mauremys; species Mauremys reevesii. Next base: position 30,930,400 of record NC_052634.1, on the reverse strand, counting down.
ACTCAGTGACAGACTTGACGGTGGCAATTTTGCAAAAAAAAAAAACCTTAAAAACAGACTCCAAAGAGAGACTGCTGAACTCGAATTAATATGCAAATTAGATACAATTAACTTAGGTTTAAACAGAGACCGGGAATGGTTGGGTCATTACACTAATTGAATCTATTTCCCTATGTTAAGTTCTCCTCACACCTTCTATGGGTCATCTCAATTATCACTTCAAAAGTTTTTTTTCTCCTGCTGATAGCTCATCTCAATTGATTAGACTCTTCCAGTTGGTATGCATACTTCCACCTTTTCATGTTCTCTGTATGTATAAATATCTCCTGTGTGTTCCATTCTATGCATCCGAAGAAGTGAGCTGTAGATCACGAAAGCTTATGCTAAAATAAATTTGTTAGTCTCTAAGGTGCCACAAGTACTCCTGTTCTTTTTGCGGATACAGACTAACACGGCTGCTACTCTGAAACCTGTATGACATGTGTAATCCTGTGAATAATAGATAGGGGTGGGTATACTAACAGTATGGGTATTTCTGTTACTTAATAAGGGTTGGGAGGGTATTGTAATGGATGTAGGCGTGTACATACTAACTGAGATAAAAGGAGAGTGATGTAACTAATCCACTGCTTTCTCAACAATTGGGTCGAGGGGAACAAGTATTGCAATAAAGAAGCCTGTACTCGTATCCGCCTCCGGGTCAACCTGCTCCTTTATTCTTCTAACAATAATCACTTCCAATCGATCTTTCTGCAGTTAATAAACTCATTTTATGCTTTATCTTAACCAGTGTTAAGTATTTTGAATGAAGTGTCTGGGGAAAATCTGAGCTTGGTTAGCACAAGCTTGTTGTGCACATCTTTCCCATATTGAGGGGAAGGCGAATTATATTAATGAGATTACATTATAGAGATCCCTGTGCACTATAAGATGGTATAATTCTGGATTTCTTGCAAGGTTGGGGAGCTGGGAAATTGGCTGTTGTCTTCTATCTGTCCTTGAGTGGCTTAGGTAAAGCATTTAGGTAGCTTAGTTGGGTGTATGGCGCCACCTGCTGTCATGCTGGGTGATAACAGGGCCTGGAGAGGCTGACAATCTCCAGCAAAGCAGTGTGAGAAGGGCCAGCCCAGCTTGAGTGTTAGAGGGCACAGCGGTTCCCAGAAGCCCCCCAGACTGCACCCCGGGGTGACAACCCATCATACCCTACATTACACAAGTCTCAGCGGGTTTGTCACATCCTGTCCCCTCCCTTTCTCCACCCTCAATATTTCCTGCCTCCCATCACCTCCAGCAGCTCCCACCCTCCTATGCATTTACTGCTCCTCTCCCTCCAAGCAGAGCCCACCATCAGCTCATGATAATCTCTTACCTGAGCCAGCTCCACTGCAGCCATTTCCTGCCCCCTGGGAGGACGGGATGATCTGGAGCAAATGTGGACGTTAGTCTGTAGCCTGTCAGGGCGAGAAGGGCGATGTGAGAGAATTCAGACGGGTGTAACTCTCTGAGAAATCGTGAAACCCTCCCAGTAACAGTCTCTTTTACACTTATCAAGTTTGTGGACAATACCAAGCTGGGAAGGGTAGCAAGTGGTTTGGAGGATAGGATTAAAATTCTGAGCTGTCAACGTGATGCGGCCGTGAAATAGGTTAATGCCGTCCTAGAATACATCAGGCGAGGTATTTCCAGCAGACACATGAAAGAGTTAGTACTGTTGTACAAGGCACTGATGAGACCTCATCTGAAATACACCTCTACCTTCTGGCCTTAAAGTCTGTGAGTCTATAAACTGTGCCTTGCGTTGCACAGACACTGATGGAGATCAGGGCCCCATCGTGCTGCACACGGCAGAGACCCTGACTGAGATCAGCCACCCCCACTGTGCTGGGCACGGCACAGACAGAGAGGGACAGTCCTTGCCCCAAAGAGATCACAGCCCAAGCAGACAATGGGTAGGAGGAAAACAGAGAGGGACTGTGCCTTTCCCAAGGCCACCAAGCAGGTCAGGGACAGAGCCAGGAACAGACCCTGGTAACTCCAGAGCCCCATCACCCGCAGCTTGGAAAGGTCCCCAGACCCCATAGTATTAGGCTGCAGGAACAGGTGGTTTGTCCATGGATGCACAGGCTGTCTTGGCAGGCAGCTCAGCGGCAGTCCCTGCACACACGTGGGGTGTGTGTCATGGGTCAGGAGAAGTCAGTGTCCAGCCCTGTGGGGCTGTGCTCCTGGCTCATACTTCACTGCTGCCCCTCCCTTGCCAGCTGCACTGTTCAGCCAGCCCCAGGCCTCAGTGAGATCACTGCCTCCCTCCCCCCACACACACACACCAAACCTTCAAACCGGCACATGGTGCACCAGTGCCAGAGTGCACTAGTGTAAATTCTGTCTCGACTAAGGGTTTGCACCAGTGCCTAACACACCAGTGTGGCAGAGCCCTTCAGTGCCCAAACCAGCAGTATGGTGGCACTAGAACTGGGATCTAGTTTTAGCTCTGTCACGGACAGCCTGGGTGACCTTGGACACATCAATGTTTCTCCTCCCACCTTTAATCTACTTACCCCGCGGGCCACTCACTGGGGTCTCCTCTCTCCAGAGCTGCTCACCACTCAGATCTGTGTGGGTGTCCCCAGAGCTAAGGCAGTTCAGCTCTGGAATAGTCTTACAAGGGGGCTGGGAGTCTCTTTCCTGGAAGTTTTTAGGAACAAGTAGGACAAAGCTCTGTCAGAGACAATCTACACAGACTTGGTCCTGCCTCGGCAGAGAGAGCTGGACTTGATGACATCTTGAGCTCCTGCCCAGCACTACATTTCTATGATGCTATGAAATAGATACGTATAAAACACACCATACAGAGTAAAACCCACCACAACATAATGTCAGGCAATTCAGGGGGAAAAAAACCCCAACCCACACTCCACAGCATAAAATGACAATACAAAAGGGGAAAAAAGCAAAACAATGCAAACTAACACACCCTAGGAGAAAAGTACACAAGGGAAAAGAGCTCAGCTCAAACTAACACAACACAGGCACAAAACAAGCTAAGGCAAAACAATGCACCATAAAACTGCTACACAACATGGTGCATCACAGTTCCAAATGGCACCATGCAAAACAGCTCAGCATAGAACAGGACACAGCACAAAAGAGAATTATTTCAGTGTAGGCCTGGAAGGGATCTTGAGAGGGCGTCTACTCCAGCCCCCTGTGATGAGCAGAACCAAGTATCCCTAGACATTCCCAGACTGGTGTATCTCTAACCTGGTCTTAGAAACCTCCAGTGAAGGAAATGCCACAGCCTCCCTTGGAAGCCAATGCAAGGCAGACACAGCCCAAAACAAGCTGTACACGCACACTGGGCTTGGGGTTAAGGGGAGAGGCAAGAATTCAAACAATCTGGGTTCAGTTCCCGGTTCTGCCCCAAATTCTCCATGGAAACTTGAGCAAATTACTTCAGCTCTTTGAGCTTCAGTTTCCCCATCTGTAAAATGGAGAGTCACCTCCCACCATTGGCCTATTTAGCCTCTGAGCTTTTTGTGGCAAGGCCTCTCTGTCCCTGTGGGCACGTCTACGCTGCAGTCAGACACCGGCGGCTGGCCCGTGCCCGCTGACTTGGGCGCACACGGCTCAGGCTGCAGGGCTGTTTAATGGTGGTGTCCATGTTCCGGCTGGGGCTGCAGCCCAAGGTCTGGCACCCTCCCACCTCGCAGGGTCCTACAGCCTGGCTCCAGCCTGAGTCCAGACATCTACCCGGCAATTAACCAGCCCCTTCGCCTGAGCCCTGTGAGCCTGAGGCAGCTGCCATGGGCCAGCTGGGGGGTTTTAACAGCAGGGTAGAGATACCCTGGGTGTCTGTGCAGCACCTGTCACAATGGGGACCCTGATCTTGCTCAGTGTCTGCGCAGAGCCCTGACCAACAGGGGGCCTGATCTCAGTCAGGGTCTCTGCAACTCCTGGCATTACAGGATCCCGGATTTTGTTTAGGGCCCCTGCAGCGCCTGGCAAAATGTGGGGCCAGGATCTCTGTCAGGGTCAGTGCAGTGCCCTCTACAGTGGTGGGGCGTGATCTGGGTCGGGGTCAGTGCAATGCCAGACCCAACGGGGACACAGATCTCAGTCGAGATCTCTGAAGTGCCCAGCACAATGGAGGCAGCAATTTGGGCCACAGTCGTGCACTGCCTGGCACAAGGGGGACCGTGATCTCGGTCCAGGTCTCAGTTTTACCTGGCACAACAGTGGGGTCTGATCTCAGCTGGGGTCTCTTCAGCACCTGGCAGAACAGGGCCCAGATCTCAGCTGGGGTCTCTGCAGCACCTGGCAGAACAGGGCCCAGATCTCAGCTGGGGTCTCTGCAGCGCCTGGCAGAACAGGGCCCAGATCTCACCTGGGGTCTCTGCAGCAGCTGTCAGAACAGGGCCACGCTCAGTCCGATAAGAGCCCTGATCTCAGTCACACACCTGGAGAGAAAAGCAGGAAGATTTTTGAGGAGTGGGGCTGGAGTCAGAAGGTCACTGGCTGTGACTGAGAAAGTCACTGGCTGGGGGGTCTGGGAATGTGACGGGGGCTGCCGGGATGGGCAGGGTGGGGAGGGGAGTAGCTAGACTGGGAAACCTGGGGCTGGGCCGTCTCCATGGGGACACTTGCTCCTCCCCCTTCCTGGCCCTTCCCAGGCCCGTTGCCAGCAGAGAGCCCCCAGCCCAGCCCAGAGGTGTCCCTGTCTCAGGGCCCCAGCCTCTGCCCGTTCACCCTCTGCCCAGCTCAGGAATCCCTCGGGGAACCATTTCCCACCCGCACAAGGACAAATCCCTGCAGGGAAATGGAAACCCCAAACCCGAGCTCTGAACTGGCCACTGGCGAAGGGGAGAGAAAATGGGGCACAATCGGGGAGGGAACTTCTCAGGGGTTGGGAGGGGGTCACCCTGGGGGCTGCTCGTGGCTCTAGGGAGAAAGGGGCGGGGTCCCCACGGGGCAGCAGTAAATCCGAGGGGTCTCAGCCCCCTTTCTCTCCCCGCTCCTCGGGGTCAAGGGCTCCCGGCCATGTCCGGGCTGCACCGCCCCTTCCCCCCCCCGCCCCTTTCCCAGCCCCCCCGGGACCCCCCCGCCCGGTCTCCCTCCCCAGGACCTGGAGGCTGCAGCTCCGCAGCGGGGGCGGGGCCCGGGCCGGGCACGGGAGGGTTAATGAAGGTCTCTCCCGCCGCGATCTGCGCATGCCCAGAGCACAACGGCACAAACCTTCTCCGGCCCGGGAGAGGCTCCAACGGCCCCGCGCGAGCCAGGCAGAACCGCAGCGCCCGGCACCCGTTCGCACTCCGGCTCCGCCTCCCTCGCTGACGTCACTTCCGCTACAGGGAGAGTCCGGAACTACATCTCCCAGCCTGCCCCGGGGGCGCGTCCGCCCTCTCCAGTCCGGGTGAGGGAGGGGTCAGCAGCTGGAACTGCGCATGCTCCGTGCGAGCCCCGCTGGGGGCGGGAGAACAAAGCTGCTGCTGCCGCCTCCGTGTGAGCCGGTGAGTGAGAGACCCCGGGGGGGGGCGGGCACGTGACTCTGCCCCGGGGAACCTGGGAGAAGCCGCGGAGCCGCCTCGGCCCCGGGAGCTGCAGCAGGATCCGCCCCGGCCCCCCCCCGCTGGGTCCCTGTGCGGGGGAAGAAGCCGGCGGGGGGGGGCGGGGGGTTAATTGGCTCCTGTCCCTGTTGGCGCCTCTCGCCCCCCCCGGCACAGAGTCTCTCCGGTTCTGCCCCGTTTCTCTCTCGGGGTCTCGCTCGGGCTGTAACATCCGGGGAGATTCGCCCCCCCCCGATCCGCTCTCTCGGCTCCCCTGTCCCCCCCCCCCCCGTCTCTCCATGAGTCTCCAGTGTCCATTTAAAATATCTACCATGGGGTCCCCGTGTTACCTGCTGCGATTTGTCCTTGTCCGGGTGGGAAATTGTTGCCCCAGGTCAGTCCCCAGCACGTGGCTGCCCCTGGCGGGGGGGTGAGATGCCAGTTCTCTGCCAGGGCGGGGGCGGAGGGGCACGTGTCCCCGTGGGGCTGCCCGGACCCAGTTTCCCAGTTACTGCCCCCAACTACCACCACAGCCACCAGCCACCTGCCCATCCCCCCTGCTGCCCCCTTCCCTCCTCCAGGGACCTGCCAGCTCCCCCCCCCCCCTTTGCCCTCTTAAAGCAGCTCCTCACAGGGCTCCCTGCTGCCCATGGGAATGGTGGGGGGAGCCATCACTTTCTGTATATGTTTTGGATACTAATATAAAATCCAGTCCAACAGCCCCCCTTTTCCCCTCTAGTTATTTAACAGTAATATAAAATCCCCTCTGATCTTGGTGGTGTTCATAGACTATCAGGGTTGGAAGGGACCTCAGGCAGTATCTAGTCCAACCCTCTGCCCAAAGCAGGACCAATCCCCAACTAAATCCTCCAACAGCTTTTTACCACAGATTTCTAAATGGCCCCCTCAAGGACTGAGCTCACAACCCCGGGTTTAGTAGGCCAGTGCTCAAACCACTGAGCTATCCTTCTCCCCTCTCTCATGTTATCAACTGTGTAGTTTCTGACACGTATTCTCTGCAAATCTCAAAGATTGATAAAAATTATCCTAAACCCCACTTTTTCTCCAATTGTCTATTTCTAAATGACTATGGCCTGAGATTTTCCCCGTCTCTCTAATTATAAAAAAGTAAGAAAATCTCAGATTTACACCTTTTCTCAGATTCCTGAACATGGATATAAAATGTTGGCAAATGTTGCCCATTTTCTCTCTATTCAGTTATCAAATATTGATGTGCAACACTCAGATTTTACCTTGTATCAACAACTGATATAAAATCCCTCTGATTTTCCACTTTCCTCTCTAAACGTATTTAATACCCATCAAATCTAGAGGCCTCCCCCTGTTTGGGGGATCAGTGGTTCCCAGCTGGTAACAGGAGATTTGGCTGGACCCTTTTCTTTTCTCCAGCTGGCACTGGGTGAGGAGGTCACTCTGAGTGCAGCGTGGGTCCAGAAGTGTCCCAAAGCCCATGACAAATGGCCTCTGGGAGGGGTTGCTTCCCGCGGTGCGAAGATGTAGCTAGTGACAGGGCATGGACCTTTCTTGCCCTTCCATTCTCCTGTTAAAGCAGCACCGCCCAGGATCCCTCTGCCCGGGTGACTGGCCAGCAGGGGCAGTGATAACTTTCTATCCACTTAGCAGACACAGTGAGGTAACTGTTGCTGGGGTAGGGGATGGGGTGTCTGTGTGGGAGATTGCAGCTGGAGCTGAAGGGGCATTGTGGGAGGGAGGCCTCTGGGTGACTGGGCAGGGGGTTCTGGAGGTTTGGGGGGGGGGGGTTCTGATGTGCCCAGCCCTGAGGCTGTGGGTCCTGGAGGTGGGTATCACTGGGGACTTGCTGGTGCAGAACAGTGAGGGTGGGCGTCTCTTGGGGAGGCGGGGCAGGGGGCTGGAGGGAGCCTGGTGCTGTGCCAGGGGCTCAGTCATGCCCAATGCACAGAACTGGGTGGGGGAGTGCCAGGCGCTAGGTCGGGATGCCCGGCAAGCAGAGGGAGGGGTCCCGTTGTAAAGCATCAGGGGGTCCCAGGCAAATGGCCTGGCAGGTCCTGCTGGAGGACAGGTGGGGTCCTAGGCAGGCAGGCGGGGAATCCTGGGCAGGCAGTGAGGGGCTGAATTCCCAGTGAGGGGTCCCCTGGGGGGGTGGTCCCTGGCTGTTGGGGGCTCTTGGTGGGGGGAACCTTTAGGATTCCCAGCCTGCCAGTGATGGTCTGGTGGGTTCTCTGGCCAGTGGGGTGCTGAGGGGTATCTGGAGTCCCTGTTCAGGGATTTTGGGGGTTGGGTCCCAGGGAATATCTGGTGGGACTCTGGCTGCGGGCTCTGGGTACTGGGGGTGTCTGGGGGGCCCTGGATGGAGGCTCTGGGGGCTGCTACTAAACATGCTCCTTCTCTCTGATCAGCTTGTGCCAGAGTCCTGACTCCAAGCACATCCCAGCATTCCCCAGCCAGGCCCAGTCACCATGATAACTTTCTAGCCACTTATCAAACATCTTGAAAACTCCAGGACCTTCCAGTTCCATTGGGAACATTTGTGCCCCGAGTCCTCATACTAGATCTTGGGGGTGCGGCAGGTGGGAAGGGGGCTAGAAATGCCACACAATGGTCTCTTCCACAGCATTCTGGACTCATTCATTCTGAAATCTGGTTTCATTGAGACCATTGTTAATCCAGAGTCACTGCATGGAAAGACAAGGAGTGACTCCAGATGGACAGTGGGGCAAATGAGATCAGCAGTTCTCCCTGTGAGGAGGGGCTCTCATTAGCTGCTCTCCCCAGAGAGCTAAAGGAGGGAAGCTGCTCAAACGCTCTGTCCCTCTCTGCCCGGGATATTGGGGTTCAGCTTCCTGGGTCAGACGCTGCAGCCTCCATTGTGATCTGGGAGACCAGGCATGTATTGCAGCATCCCTGGGCAGAACCACTTTCCAGTGATCAAGAAAAGGATCAGACAGAGGAAAAGCTGGTTCTTGACTCCATATTCCCCCTGCTGGGCTGTGACTGCCAGGGGGTCAGTGTCCGAGGGAATCCCCCACAGTGACTCCTTTGGTTCTGCTCTTTTCTAGCCTTGTGTTCAGAGACTTAGTTATGAGATTGGGAGAGGGAGAAGGAAGGTTAAAAATCTCTCTGTGGGCTTAGCCTGGCAGGAGGGGCCAGGTCTACACTGTAATACAGAGATTAAACATTTTCCCAGGATGGCAGAATCTAGGATGTCTGTCTGCAGGGAAAGGGCCTGGGGGAATCGTCCTGTGACATTAACTAAAGCCTGTTCTGTAACCCCCACAACTGCCCTTCTCACCCTCCCACGCTGCAGAATGACGTCCGTGTTTCACTCCAGCTCATCCCATCCTGCCATGGGACAGGGGAGAGAAATGGCTGCAGAGGAGCCTGTTCAGGTAGGGATTATCGGGGGGTTGCTGGTGGGTTCCTGCAGGAGGGAGAGGGACAGCAAATACACAGGAGATGGGAAGATTTGCACAGTCTGGTTTGGAGCCGGGCAGGAAATGCACAAGGTGGGGAAGGGAGGAGGACAGCTTGTGACATTCCTGCTGGGGGGAGTTTAATGAGTGGCCCAGATTCTAGGAACAGACCCATGAGATTAGGAGGTGGAAATACCCCAATTTGTGAAGCAGAAAATAACCCTCCTACATGGGGCTAGGAAAACTGACCAGACTCCCAGTGCTGGAGCCTGACCTGACTGACCAGCCGCTGTGAGATATGAAGGGGGCACCCACCAGTGAGGTTTAGGGGAGATTCCCCTCCCTTCATATCCAGCTCCTCACAATGGGGAGGGCGTTGGGCTTCCTACCAGGGAGCTCTCCCTGGTCCCTGCTAGGGGCTCCATCTCCTTTATCCGTCTGTGGCTAGTAGGAGTGTGATGGATCTGCTGGGAGAGAAAAGGGGCTCTCTATTCGTCCCCTTAACCTGGTGTTTCCAGGATGCTCTGAGTGGGGTGGAGGTGGGATTCTGACTGTGATCCACCCAGAGCTTGCATTTGATTGGCTTCTCTCCCCCACAGATAGTGGGGCTGTGAGTGAGGCAGCAGGTACTGAGTGTTGGACTCTTGCTCTTTCAGGGGCCAGTGACCTTCGAGGAGGTGGCTGTGTATTTCTCCAGGGAAGAGTGGGCTCTGCTGGACCCTGCTCAGAGAGCCCTCTACAGAGACGTCATGCAGGAGAACTATGAGACTGTGACCTCGCTGGGTAAGGATTCCTGTCCCCTCAGTTCTTGGAAGGGGAAATGAAGAGATACGGTTCATGCCAGCCCCACAATGCCACCTCTGCTCTCTCCTCTCTCTGCATCACCCCAATATGCCAGTGACCCACACACTGCCACAGACCCTCCCCTGCTGCAGAACACAGGAACAGTATTGCACAGTGTCAAATATCTCCTGTTTGCAGAAGTAAACTTCTTTGAGATATGGCGACCACATCTGAACGCAGTGTTATGCTCCTACAAAGCACACAGGATCTTTATAGAGGAAGGTAAACACACGCGCACACACACACACACACACACACACACCCTCTGCCAGAGCAGTTCATAGTTACCAGTCTGTTGTAGCTCGAGTCAATCTAATGGCCAATTACACTGAGCACGAGTGTGGGGCTGGGCTCTTGTCGGTCGCAATCCAATGCTCCGGGAGTGTGGCAAGATGAACCCAAACTCCCATGGCCAAGCACCCTGGTTCTTATAGGGTTTTTTCCTTTGTTGAACTCTATGGATTTTGCTGTATCAGTTTGTGATCGGTTACTTCTTAACTGGTGTAAACATTCCAGTGCACCTCTGAGAGGGTCAGCCTGTCCTTTTGTTCTCATTTAATCAATTGTCCTCAGGGGTGCCAGCCTTGACCTCAGGGTCATCAATCTGCCCTTCATTATGGATGCGCGTTGTTGATTCTTTGATGTCCTTTAAGTCTCTTGACTCCTTCTTCCTTGACTCTGGCTATAACAATGGCCTTTACACCTTCTCTTTTCCTGATGCATACATCCTCATTCACACAAACCCACTGCGAATACAAACAGTAGTATTTTATATCGAGCAAAAAGGCATTGCAAATGAAACCTTGCCTTCAATGTTTCTCTAATCTACTTAACATAGACAAAATAGAGAATCCTGTCTCTTATTTACTAAACCTTAAAACAAAGACATGTAGATTTAACTAGAGTGCCTAATTTGTAATACATAGAGGAAACCATAGTAGACAGTGTAACTTATCCTAAAACAAAAGATGACCATAATCAGAAGGATTGTTCTGGTCTGTCATTCCTTTCTGCTATTCAAACAGGGTGGCTGACAGGATGAAATCAAATCATACATTAAATTCTCACAGTACATTATAAAATCCAGCTCCTACAGCCGTATTCGAGATGTGGGTGCACCATAGATTTGTATACAGGCAATATGATATTTTCTGTCTTTTCTATCCCTTGCTTAATGATTCCCAGCATTCCGTTCGCTTTTTGACTGCCGCTGCACATTGCGTGGATGTTTTCAGAGAACTATCCATGACTCCAAGATCTCTCTCTTGAGTGGAAACTGCTAATTTAGACCTCATCATTTTGTATGTCTAGTTGGGATTATGTTTTCCAATGGGCTGCACTATGTGCTATCCTGACATCTAGTACTGCTGAGATCCTGCATTCAGTACTATCCCTGCCCTTCCTGTTCCCTTTCTCCACTGAACCCCACCAGTCCATGGTTACTGTTCCCAGCTTCCCCAGGACTCTCTCATTGTCTCTGGACCTCTCCGTCAGCAAGAAGCAGTGGCAGGGAGACTTGCCCTCTCTCTGGAGTCTTGGATTTCTGGGACATGGATTTACTTTCTCTGTGTTTTAGGAGCCTCTTTGAAATTGAGTGTCTGTGACATTAACCACAGTGCAATCTGGAGTGTTGAACAGCTGTGTCCCCTCAGTTTCCCAAGCTGGGGTGACTTTTACACTGTTTTACTGTGAGAGCAGCCACTCCTGGGCAGGTAACACACAGTCTCCAGCATGTAACTCACTCCCAGCTACACAGTATTGAGTGCTGCTAGTCAGCGACTCAGGAGTTACAGTGCAGCACAGGAAAACCCCAGAAAAGTCTCTGTTCCCAGACTTCCCCCAGAATTGTGCATCTTTCCCTGTCCAGCACAGTACTGAACAAGGCAAGCTCATATGAAGTCTGTCATTTCATCAGTGGAAACTGACATGCACCAGCCTTGTTATCCCATGTAGATGAGTGGACTCATCCCTGCGGCACCCCCTGCTGGTGACTTCTGGGAATTAGCTCATTCCAGCTCTAGCGCACCCTCTGCAGGCCGGTGATCCGCCTGTCCTCTGGCCCCCCATGTCCCTCCCTGGACCTGGTGCCCCTTTTACCTGGGGTACTGCCCTCTGGCAGTAACCCCTCAGTCTTAGGGTCTCCCCTCCCCAGGGAACTCCCACCCTCTATGTTTATGTATTGGACTGTAATATAAAATCCAATCAAACAGTCCCCCTTTTCCCTCTAGTTATTCAATAGCTGCCCAGCCCAGGTGATGACTTTCTGCAGCTGGTACTAGACCCTTGGGGCAGCCCTGGGCCCTGTTAATACAAATTCTACCAGAGTCCAGGTAACTGAAAGACCTCTGAGAAAGTGCTGGGGACTGGCAAGAAAGTGACTCTATACAAACAGCCTCTCCTCCCATTAGCAATTGCTAGGAGCAAATCCAGCCATGGGAGAGCAAAGCCCCCAGGAATGGGACTTTCCCAGCCAGAGGGGCAGGGAGAGAGGACAGGGGAAGGAGAGACTGAAAGGGGCAGTGGGAGAAATGAGTCGGGGGGAGAGATTTCTAGCTCTTTAGTCCACCCAGACACATGTATTGCAGCATCCCTGGGCAGAACCACTTTCCAGTGAACAAGAAAAGGATCAGACAGAGGAAAAGCTGGTTCTTGACTCCATATTCCCCCTGCTGGGGTGTGACTGCCGAGGGGTCAGTGTCCGATGGAATCCCCCACAGTGACTCCTTTGGTTCTGCTCTTTTCCAGCCTTGTGTTCAGAGACTTTGTTATCCGATTGGGGGAGGGAGAAGGAAGGTTAAAAATCTCTCTCTGGGCTTAGCCTGGCAGGAGGGGCCAGCTCCACACTGTAATAAAGAGATTGAGCATTTTCCCAGGATGGCAGAATCTAGGATGTCTGTCTGCAGGGAAAGGGCCTGGGAGAATCGTCCTGTGACATTAACTAAAGCCTGTTCTGTAACCCCCACAACTGCCCTTCTCACCCGCCCAGGCTGCAGAATGACGTCCATGTTTCGCTCCAGCTCATCCCATCCTGCCATGGAACAGGGGAGAGAAATGGCTGCAGAGGAGGCTGTTCAGGTAGGGATTGTCGGGGGGTTGCTGGTGGGTTCCTGCAGGAGGGGAGAGGGACAGCAAATACACCGGAGATGGGAAGATTTGCACAGTCTGGTTTGGAGCAGGGCAGGAAATGCACAAGGTGGGGAAGGGAGGAGGACAGCTTGTGACATTCCTGCTGGGGGGAGTTTAATAAATGGCCCAGATTCTAGGAACAGACCCATGAGATTAGGAGGTGGAAATACCCTAATTTGTGAAACAGAAAATAACCCTCCTACATGGGGCTAGGAAAACTGACCAGACTCCCAGTGCTGGAGCCTGACCTGACTAACCAGTGGCTGCTGTGAGATATGAAGGGGGCACCCACTAGTGAGGTTTAGGGGAGATTCCCCTCCTTTCGTATCCAGCTCTGCACAATGAGGAGGGTGTTGGGCTTCCTACCAGAGATCTCTCCCTGATCCCTGCTAGGGGCTCCATCTCCTTTATCCGTCTGTGGCTAGTAGGAGTGTGATGGATCTGCTGGGAGAAAAAAGGGACTCTCTATTCGTCCCCTTAACCTGGTGTTTCCAGGATGCTCTGAGTGGGGTGGAGGTGGGACTCTGACTGTGATCCACCCAAAGCTTGCATTTGATTGGCTTCTCTCCCCCACAAATAGTGGGGCTGTGAGTGGGGCAGCAGGTACTGAGTATTGGACTCTTGGTTTTTCAGAGGCCAGTGACCTTCGAGGAGGTGGCTGTGTATTTCACCAGGGAAGAGTGGGCTCTGCTGGACTCTGCTCAGAGAGCCCTCTACAGAGACGTCATGCAGGAGAACTATGAGACTGTGACCTCGCTGGGTAAGGATTCCTGTCCCCTCAGTTCTTGGAAGGGGAAATGAAGAGATATGGTTCACGCCAGCCCCACAATGCCACCTCTGCTCTGTCCTGTCTCTGCATCACCCCAATATGCCAGTGACCCACACACTGCCACAGACCCTCCCCTGCTGCAGAACACAGGAACAATATTGCACAGTGTCAAATATCTTCTGTTTGCATAAGTAAACTTCTTTGAGATGGGGCAACCACAACTGCATGCAGTGTTATGCTCCTACAAAGCACACGGGATCTTTATAGAGGAAGGTAAATACACAGCATTTAGTGAGAGTATAACAGTTAGCATATGCTTTTTACACACACACTCACTCTCCCTCTCTCCCTCTCTCTCTCTCTCTCTCACTCACTCCATAGTTACTGGTCTGTTGTAGCTGAAGTCAATCTAATGGCCAGTTAGATTGAGCACAAGTGTGGGGCTGGGCTCTTGTCGGTCGCAATCCAATGCTCCGGGAGTGTGGCAAGATGAACCCAAAGTCCCATGGCCAAGCACCCTGGTTCTTATAGGTTTTTTTCCTTTGTTGAAGTCTATGGATTTTGCTGTATCTGTTTGTGATCGGTTACTTCTTAACTTGTGTAAACATTCCAGTGCACCTCCGAGAGGGTCAGCCTGTCCTTTTGTTCTCATTTAATCAATTGTCCTCAGGGGTGCCAGCCTTGACCTCAGGGTCATCAATCTGCCCTTCATTATGGATGCGCGTTGTTGATTCTTTGATGTCCTTTAAGTCTCTTGACTCCTTCTTCCTTGACTCTGGCTATAACAATGGCCTTTACACCTTCTCTTTTCCTGATGCATACATCCTCATTCACACAAACCCACTGCGAATACAAACAGTAGTGTTTTATATCGAGCAAAAAGGTATTTCAAATGAAACCTTGCCTTCAATGTTTCTCTAATCTACTTAAAATAGACACAATAGTGAATCCTGTCTCTTACTTACTAAACCTTAAAACAAAGACATGTATATTTAACTAGAGTGCCTAATTTGTAATACATAGAGGAAACCATAGTAGACAGTGTAACTTATCCTAAAACAAAAGGGGACCATAATCAGTCAGAAGGATTGTTCTGGTCTGTCATTCCTTTCTGCTATTCAAACAGGGTGGCTGACAGGATGAAATCAAATCGTACATTAAATTCTCCCAGTACATTATAAAATCCAGCTCCTACAGCCGTATTCGAGATGTGGGCGTACCATAGATTTGTATACAGGCAATATGATATTTTCTGTCTTTTGTATCCCTTGCTTAATGATTCCCAGCATTCCGTTCGCTTTTTGACTGCTGCTGCACATTAAGTGGATGTTTTCAGAGAACTATCCATGACTCCAAGATCTCTCTCTTGAGTGGAAACAGCTCATGTAGACCTCATCATTTTATATGTCTAGTTGGGATTATGTTTTCCAATGGGCTGCACTATGTGCTATCCTGACATCCAGTAGTGCTGAGATCCTGCATTCAGTACTATCCCTGCCCTTCCTGTTCCCTTTCTCCACTGAACCCCACCAGCCCATGCTTCCTGTTCCCAGCTTCCCCAGGACTTTCTCATTGTCTCTGGACCTCTCCGTCAGCAAGAAGCAGTGGCAGGGAGACTTGCCCTCTCTCTGGAGTCTTGGATTTCTGGGACATGGATTTACTTTCTCTGTGTTTTGGGAGCCTCTTTGAAATTGAGTGTCTGTGACATTAACTACAGTGCAATCTGGAGTGTTGAACAGCTGTGTCCCCTCAGTTTCCCAATCTGGGGTGACTTTTACTCTGTTTTAATGTGAGAGCAGCCGCTCCTGGGCAGTTAACACATAGTCTCGAGCATGTAACTCACTCCCAGCTACACAGTATTTAGTGCTGCTAGTCAGCGACTCAGGAGTTACAGTGCAGCACAGGAAAACCCCAGAAAAGTCTCTGTTCCCAGACTTTCCCCAGAAATGTGCATCTTTCCCTGTCCAGCACACTACTGAACAAGGCAAGCTCATATGAAGTCTGTCATTTCATCAGTGGAAAATGACATGCACCAGCCTTGTTATCCCATGTAGATGAGTGGACTCACCCCTGCGGCACCCCCTGCTGGTGACTTCTGGGAATTAGCTCATTCCAGCTCCCGCACACCCTCTGCAGGCCAGTGATCCGCCTGTCCTCTGACCTCCGTGTCCCTCCCTGGACCTGGTGCCCCTTTTACCTGGGGTGCTGCCCTCTGGCAGTAACCCCTCAGTCTTGGGGTCTCCCCTCCACAGGGAACTCCCACCCACTATTCCCACCTGGGCTCAGTATAAGGCCAGTCATCATCTAGCCCCACCTCCTGGGGCAGGCTGCAGGATCAGCCACTCATCACTGGCAAGGAGGGTTTGGACCTGCTGCCTTTGCCTACCGCTGGGCTGCCCTCTGCAACCCCCCAGTACCTATTGTCTTCTGCTAGGCCGCAGCCTGGGGCTTTCCAGGCTGGAGCTCCCCAGCTCCTCTGCCTTTCCCCAGCCCTGCTCCACTCCAGTACCCTGTGTCTAGCTCCCTGCAGCCAGGCCCATCTCCCTCTACAAACAGAGAGAGATTCTATCTGCCCCCGGCTTCTCTGCCTTTATAGGGCCAGCTGAGTCTATTTGGGGCGTGGCCCCAGCTGCAGCCACTTCCCCCAAGCAGCCCAACCTAAAAGCTGCTTTCTCCAGCCACAGCCCCCTCCCAGGGCTGTTTTTAACCCTTCAAAGCAGGAGTGGACGTCCACCCCGCTACATCCCAAATGCAGTTTCCAACACACTTTAATCCAAACACGCTAGTTGGATAAAACAATAAAACAAGATTGTTAATTACCAAAAAAAAAAAGATTTTAAGTGACTACAAGTAACAAGTCATAAAAGTCAGAATTGTTTACAAAAGAAATGCAAGATAAACCACAAATAAATTTGTTAGTCTCTAAGGCGCCACAAGTACTCCTGTTCTTTTTACAAACTAACGTGTAAGTCAGGG
This sequence comes from Mauremys reevesii, assembly GCF_016161935.1. Classification (NCBI taxonomy): domain Eukaryota; kingdom Metazoa; phylum Chordata; order Testudines; family Geoemydidae; genus Mauremys; species Mauremys reevesii. The sequence goes on along the minus strand of NC_052634.1, from coordinate 30,913,733 downwards.
GTGGGTAAACTACGGACCACATGCCACATCTGGCGCGCGGGCCCAGCCTGCTCGGCCCCTGAGCTCCCGGCCGGGGAGGCTCCCCTCTCCTCTCCCCTGCTGTCCCCTTGCCCCCGCTGTCCCCCTGCAGCCTCAACATGCCACGCCACTAGTGCTCTGGCCCACCGCTCCTGGGCAGTGCTGCAGCGGTGGGGCTGCGAGCTCCTACTGTTCTGAGTGGCATGGTAAGGGGGCTGGTCTGCGCGCTCCTGAGGGACCCCGTGTCTAGCTGCAGCGGGCCGCGTGGCTGTGGTAAGGGGGCCAGAGCCAGGGGATTGGATAAGGGGCAGAGAGCCCTGGGGGGCAGTCAGGGGACAGGGAGCAGGGGACGGTTGGGCGGGCGGTCAGGGGATGGGGAACTGGGGGGTTGGATAGGTGTAGGAGTCCCGGGGTCTGTCAGGGGGCGGGGGTGTGGATATGGGTTCATATCCAGGACCCCACCCTCTACCCAACCCCGCTGCTACCTGTCCCTTGACTGCCCTGACCTCTATCCACCCCCCTGCCCACTGACAGACCCTTGGGACTCCCACACCTATCCAGCCCCCGTCCCCCCAGAACCTCCGCCCCATCCAACTGTCCCCTGACTGCCCCCTGGGACTCCCTGCCCCTTATCCAACGCCCCCACCTCCTTACAATGCTGCTCAGAGCAGTGTGTCTGGCAGTCACGTGGGCCACGCAGAGCCAGACACACTGCGCAGCAGGAGCGCACAGCCCCGCCCCGCAGGAGCGCTGCCCGCACGGTGGTGTGGCTGCGGGGGAGGGGCTAGCCTCCCCAGCCGGGAGCTCAGGCACTGGGCAGGACGGTCCTGTCGGCTGGATGTGGCCCGTGGGCCGTAATTTGCCCATCCCTGATCAAGGGCATAAACCTATTGAGTCAGCAAGACCTGCAGGGGTATGTCTGTGTGCTGAGACTTCCGAGGCTTTTCCATGCCATGTGCTGTGAAGCTTGTGTTTGGGACACAGGTAGTACAAGCCACATGGCAAAAGGAATATAAAGGGCAGCTGCATCATCTCCATTTTGTCTTCAATCCCTCTTCCTACCTCTGGAGCAACTTCTCTACAAATTGAAGCCTGGAACAAAGGACTGAAAGACCCATCGAACTTGTGGATGTGTTCCAGACGGACTTTCAAGCCAGCAGCTCAACAATACTGCTAATAACCTGATATATAGATTTTGGAATGCATCTCACTGCTTTTCCATTTAACAACTTTTTTTGTGTCATGTCCTGTCTTGTCTTTCCATGCTAAAGGATTGGCTGGCAGTGTGGTCTTTTGGGTAAGATCCAAACCTATAGTGATCTTGTAATGTGGCTGACCTTTTGGGGTCAGAAAAACATTTTGTATATGAGCAGAGTTTTTAAATAACCTCTCACTGTACTGGACCTAGGTGCTGATTGGGAGTCGGAGAACTGGAATGCAATAAAGGGGGCTGTGTGATTTCTTTTTTCAGCTTCTCGATAACCCGTGTGTGGGATCAGAAGCACAGTTTGTGACTGTTCGTTGAGTTTAACTTCATTGTTAACCACCAGTTTTGGGAGCATCTGCTCTCCCTTTTTCATCCTGCCCTGACCCTGTCATTTTCAGTGTGGACTGCCCCAGGCACACCCGTCACACTAAGCACTGAAGTTAAATTAATAGAATGTTTTTTATGACAAAGTTATGAAATCAAGTGACCTCCTTTGTTTTCTTTCATCTGAGCAGGGTTTCCAATTTCCCAACCTGATGTGATCTCCCAGCTGGAACAAGGGGAAGAGCCATGGGTCCCAGACCTCCAGCATTCAGAAGAAAGAGAGATCCTGAGAGCTCCCTGCACAGGTGAGGAAATATTAAACCAACTCAGAATCTGTAAGTGCCTGAAGGAAACATCTGGGATGCCCTACAATGCCCTTGGGAGGTCTCTCAGTTCAATATTGTCCCTAGCAGGGGTCGTATCCTTAGGGTAAATATAGCTCATGGCTTCCTGTAGACACTAGCAGACACCAGGCAGTAGCTTCCTCCCTTCCCCCTGTGAATTTGGATGAGATGTGAAGCCTGAATTGATCCCCTCCTCTCTCCTGTTTGGGGAAGAACTTGGGGGAGTTAAGTTCCTGATTTTTATTTGACCTCTCTCCAGTACTTGTATTGGTTTGGCCTTCCCCTTTCCATCCCTGTTTGAGATTTCTGTCTCTATCACAGCAGGTGACGCAATGGTATGTGAGAAAGAGGAGGAGAATTCTCAGCAGGAAAATGTTGAGCAAGTGGATAAACACAGAGCATTATCACAAAGATCGAAAAGGAATGTGTCCTGGAGTCATAAGCGGGAAAAATCCCATGACATTCAGCACAGACCAGAAGGAGAGCAGGGAAACCAGCCAGGGGAGAAAGTGGGTAAATGTATTTCCTGTCAGGAAACTCAGAAGGACCTCAAGGAAACCACAACACAACAGGAAATCCTCAGCAGAAAGAGAAAAAATACATGCAGTGCGTTTGGGGAAAACGTATGTGATTACTCCATCCTTATAAAGCATCACAGAATCCACACAGGGAAGAGGCCCTATGAATGCACTGAGTGTGGAAAATGCTTCCCTAGCAGCTCAGCCCTTTCTCAACATCAGAGAATCCACACAGGGGAGAGGCCCTATGAATGCAGTGAGTGTGGGAAAACCTTCAGTCGCAGTTCACACCTTTCTCAACATCAGAGAATCCACACAGGGGAGAGGCCCTATGAATGCAGTGAGTGTGGGAAAAGCTTCACTAGCAGTTCACACCTTTCTAAACATCAGAGAATCCACACAGGGGAGAGGCCCTATGAATGCAGTGAGTGTGGAAAATGCTTCACTAGCAGCTCAAGCCTTTATCAACATCAGAGAATCCACACAGGGGAGAGGCCCTATGAATGCAGTGAGTGTGGCAAAACCTTCACTAGCAGCTCAAGCCTTCTTACCCATCAGAGAATCCACACAGGGGAGAGGCCCTATGAATGCAGTGAGTGTGGTAAATGCTTCAGTAGAAGCTCAGGCCTTTATCAACATCAGAGAATCCACACAGGGGAGAGGCCCTATGAATGCAGTGAGTGTGGAAAATGCTTCACTGACAGCTCATCCCTTTCTCAACATCAGAGAATCCACACAGGGGAGAGGCCCTATGAATGCAGTGACTGTGGGAAAACCTTCAGTCGCAGTTCACAGCTTATTAGGCATCAGAGAATCCACACAGTTAAGAGGCCCTATGAATGCAGTGAGTGTGGCAAAACTTCACTAGCAGCTAAAACCTTCTTACCCATCAGAAAATCCACCCAGGGGAGAGGCCCTATGAATGCAGTGAGTGTGGGAAAAACTTCACTAGCAGCTCAAACCTTCTTGCCCATCAGAAAATCCACACAGGGGAGAGGCCCTATGAATGCAGTGAGTGTGGAAAAAACTTCACTAGCAGCTCAAACCTTCTTGCCCATCAGAGAATCCACACAGGGGAGAGGCCCTATGAATGCAGTGAGTGTGGAAAATGCTTCACTGACAGTTCATCCCTTTCTCAACATCAGAGAATCCACACAGGGGAGAGGCCCTATGAATGCAGTGAGTGTGGGAAAACCTTCAGTCGCAGTTCACACCTTATTAGGCATCAGAGAATCCACACAGGGGAAAGGCCCTATGAATGCAGTGAGTGTGGGAAAACCTTCAGTCGCAGTTCACACCTTATTAGGCATCAGAGAATCCACACAGGGGAGAGGCCCTATGTATCCAGTGTGTGTGGAAAATGCTTCACTAGGATCTCAGACCTTATTAGACATCAGAAAATCCACACCGGTGGGAGACCCTATAAATGCAGTGAGTGTGGGAAAACCTTCTGTGGGCACTTAGCCCATGTTAGTCATCAGAGAATCTGCAAGGGAGATCAGCAACATAAACACCTCTAGGGCTATCAATACTTTTTTTTCTCTAATGATTTTCCTGATTCCCACGTAGTAACTTTTAAAGCTGTTTGAACTGTTTGCAGCATGGTTATCCCTCAGTTTGACCAGATGAGGGTCCCATTTTTGCCTTTTGCAGTTTGCCCTGTTTTGAAGTGGACCCATTTGTCCTTTCTATCAACTCCATTATCCCATGAGTAATTCTAGTGTGCCCTTCCTATCAGGAACCAGGGAGCATCACATTTATACTATTCTTCCTATTTCAAAGTTATTGTTAGTCACCAGTGATACAGATTGTATCATTGCCACTTGTTCTCACGTTGCTCTGGGTTGTGCTGAAGAGCAGATATAATGGGAATTTTTCAAATTATAGTTAAATGAAGAGGAGCAGGGGCAGGAAAAAAAAGTGTAATTTCAGCCTCTGTGACACTGGAAGGAGATGGGGAGATGCAGAGATTCCCTTCTTCCCCATCACTGCAGAACTGTTACCTTTTGTCTGAGCCATGCAGAGGTTATCATCATCACATTCTATCCATCCACTTCTCAAAGTGTCCTGTGAGGAACAGTTCTTAGCTGTCTGTGCTTGGAGATGATGCTTTAACTTCTTTAATCTTATATCAGAGTCGCTCTGACTGGAGATGAAAGTGTCAAAGACCTGGAAGGGGAATTCAAATGGATCCCAAACACAGTGTGATCATTGGGAGTTTAAATCCCAGGTTCCATCTATTGGTAAAGCCACTTCTGGCAAGGTGAGTGGTTTTGTCTCCCATTATGGCAAAGCTCGGATACTAAAAATTTTGTAAATAACATAACTGGCTATTGAGACAGTGCTGAGTGAAGTATGTTTGAATGGATCAGAGGAGAATGTGATGGGAGAATCTCTTGTCCTGATTCTGAATAATCAGATGTAACCTGCTCTGGAATTTCACTTCACACTTTCATTGCCGTGTATTCTATCTCTCTGCGATGTGGGTTTCTATCTTTCCTGAAGGCTGTTTGGTCACTCAGTTGGATAGTAGTTCAGTTTGATAGGATGTAGCGCAGATTTATTGGAAAATTTAAGATAAATGACTATTTGCTAAAGTCATCATTTCTCACTTCACCTTTGCTTTTTCCCCATCCCTGCATGATGTCATGGAGAAAGGTTGAAGTGCAGTTCTGTCAGCATTAGAGAACTCTCCAATTTACTGGACAGGCTAACAAAGAAACAGCAGTGATTTAAAATCTCTACTCAGAAATGGTGAACAACAGCAGAACCCCAACTAACTGAAGGAAGTGCATATGATCACAGTGTAGTTCAATTGTTTAAGTCAATATTGTCCCAGATGTTCTGGGGAGAAAATTCCATGCTAAGTGATTTTTGAACTAGGCACAATGCCCAGGTATTTGGTTTCAAAGCCTTTGTAACCCAGGCCCTACAGAAGTTCTTTCCTAGCTAATCTTATTGTATCGGAGATGCTGCCCTTCATGATGCAGATGTTGAGGAAATAGAAGTGGAGTTTTGTTGAATTTATCCTTTGTAGGTGCTAAAAATGTATATCAAATCAAATCAGTTTTGGAAATCTAATAGCTGCAGAAAAATAGCTATTTTTGAATAGAAACTCCAACTCTGGTCACTAATGAAGATTGTGATCCAGCCCTGTATCCAGTCCCTTGCCTGAAACTGTGCCACCAAATTATAGAAAAGCTGGGCATGTTTTGGTAAGCCTCCATGTTTTGGTAAGCCTCACTAACACTGCTGAGATTTGGAGTGGTTTTGTAAAGGATTCTACTTCGGAGAAGTGTAAATTTACCCTAACCAAGACCAAGGATTTGGAAAGAGCTGGGGCTGAAAGAGTCCACATCCCGTTCTTGGTTTCCACCCCAGTAAAGGAAGCTATGGTGACCAATGACCCAAGGAAAATTGTTTGTACAACTCCATTTCCTAGTTCAGTGTCACTGATTACAGTTCCAAAGGATGCCAGGTTACATTGAGAACAATCATCCTTTACCATTTGGATCCAAAGAGAGAGAGCTTCAAAGGACATTCCTTCCCCGTGGATCCCAAACTGGCTGCCTGATTGGGTAACAAGGACTTCAAGGCTGTAGAAATGATGGTAACCAATGAGGCAATGAATGTATCAGGCTCCAATTTCAGACTTCTGGATACTCGCATGTTGAGTTCTGATTCTATGGTTTTGTGTCTGATGCTGTGGCTACAATAAAGCTGATGTTGGTGCAGCTGCACCAATGTAGCTGCGCTGCTGTAGCACTGCTATTACAGACGCTTTCAGCCAATGGGAGAGATTTCTCCCATCGGACTTGATTAGTCCAACCCTCGCAAGCGGCAGTGGCTCTTTTGGCAGGAGAAGTTCTGCTGCTGATGTATAGCTATCTACACAGGGGGTTAGGGCTGTGTAACTACATTGCTCAGTGGTGTGGATTTTTCACACATCGGAGTAATATAGTTAACCGATAAATGTCCTTAGTGTAGACCAGACAGTTCTCTCTTGTGTTTTATGCATTTACATCACTTCTCTATCTTCTCTCACTTTGAAAGATTAAAAGTGTGACACAAGAGGTATTTTTCCTCATGATGCAAAGATTCCCACATAGGAGACCCCTTCCACCAACACATACTGTAGAAGATCCTGAGATATATGAACTCACAGAAGTGGTTGGGACAAACCACATCTTGAGCCAAGGTTCAGTTGTTGGCAATGGGCATTAGAAGAAAACTTAACATATATGATAAGAATTTGTGATCTTTGAATATGTTTTAATCATCTATTAAAATGAGATTATTGGTGAAGTTATTGGTTAAAGAAGAAGAGACTAAATGTGTGATAATCTGAAGTATTTTGGAAAACTGAAAGTTGTTTTTTTTTTTTGTTTTGTTAGTCGTACAGGAAATGGTGGCTAATCTTGAATAGTTAATTTGATTTAATTTACCCCCTGTAGTATAAAGAGTTCTGGTAGAAAACCTCACTCCAAAGGTTGGGGTGGGAGAATGTGTGTGAGAAAGTGTGTATAAGAGAATATTGGCCCAGTATAGATTTTAGTATTTTGTGTTTTCAAATAGAATTTATTTTGTTTAGTTTCTAAGGGCTGGTCTACACTAAGGGGGGAAATCGATATAAGATACGAAACTTCAGCTACGTGAATAACATAGCTGAAGTCGAAGTATCTTATATCGATAACTTACCCGTCCTCACGGCGCGGGATTGATGTCCGGGGCTCTCCATGTCGACTCCGCCACCGCCGTTCGCGGTGGTGGAGTTCCGGAATCGATAGAAGTGTGTTCGGGGATCGATATATCGCATCTAGATGAGACACGATATATCGATCCCTGAAAAATCGATCGCTACCCGCCGATACGGAGGGTAGTGTAGACGTAGCCTCAGTCAATTTCTATTCAAAGGAAAGCTACTTGAGGTGACAAGTTGTATAAATTTTTACCAGCTTAGAATGTAAGGGTCACTGTCTTCCCCACTTCTCTAATTTGCAAAGGAAATGTGTCCAGCAGGTAAGACAGCTGCACTCATCAACCATCAATATAAAGAAAAAGACTGAAATCCATTGTCTTTCAGGTCAATAAGCCATCTAAAGCCTGGTCGATGTAGAAAAGCTGTGTTGGCATAGCCACATCTCTCAGGGGTGTGAAAAGTCCTCTCCACTGAGAGAAGTAGTTAATGTGACCTGAGCCCCAGTGTAGGCAGTGTTGGGTAGTCAGAAGTATATTTCCAGTGTTTGAAGTGTAGACATAGCCTTAACATCAATTCCAATTTTGACACATCTCCCTATATGTGAGAAAGTTACTCGTATGGAGGGCTGAGCCAGCTGTCTGCTCACCTGGTTCCTCAACTGTAGCTACAGCTCTTAGTGCCCATGAATGCAAAGACTGAGAGAAATGGAGAGTTCCAGCCATTGTCATTTTAGTATCTTATTGTTCCTCTGTTTTTTGTGCTGGCCTTTCTGTTCTATCAGGGGGTGACGGTATAGCTCAGTGCATCTGTGACAAAAGCTCATTGGTGCCAATTGGCAAAGGGGTCACTGTTCTTCACAAGCTACTCCTGTGTCAGACCTGACAAACTCCCCACACCTAATACACTGCTTTTATGATAGTTATCCAGGAAGCATAGCAGTGAGATCTCTACTGAAAGCTTGTAAATTATTGATACTCCTACTCACTGTGAGAGGTGTGTCCAAGTCATAGTTAAGGGGTAATGTAAGTACATGGAAAATTATGCCCATATGGTATTGTTGTGAAAGTGAGTCACCCCAATCATAGGTCTTGGTGGGGACGGCCCATTCCAGTGGGAGGGAATTGGCACCTCTCCCTTGCTAGCCAGTTATGTGATGTATTGCTCCATTGTCAGCCTCTGCACCAACCCAGAAAAGCCAATGGAAAACCATCAACGACAAATTATAGACATCAAAACCCTGTGGAAGTGACAAGGACAATATGAGAATGAGGAGATCGTCCTTTCTGTGAATCTAAAGACAAAAGATTGATTCAGTTCATAACAGGGTGGAGAAAAACACTCTGGGTCCATTCACCAAGGAGATTCCTAATGACCAGTGGCGCTTCATGAAAGGCAGGGCCGTGGCGCCTAGGGACTAGCAATCAGTGAAATTGACTGAAGTGTGAGGTGAGACTCTACTTAGATAGGAAAGCTAACTATTAAAAAGTGTAGGTTGCATTTTCTGATTTTGTTTAGTTGGTAACAGTTGGTTTCCATCACTCACATTTGTTTGTTTAAATCTCTATCGGTTGTTAAATAAATTTCTGCTTGTTTGATAACTATACTCAAGTGCTGTGTGAGATACAGTAGCAGTGGTCCACAGTAAAACTAGTAACCAGGGATATACCATTGCTTTGGGCAGAGAGAATCTGGGATTTCTCTGAGTATCTGGTGATCCGGGCTGGACCCCAGAGGGGGATACATTGAAGGAACTCAGGGTGGCTGCTGTAGCTCAGAGGAGGGTCCTTGAGTGCCTGACGGGTTGGGTGAGTTTGGTCACTAACATCCAGCTGCCAAATGCAAAACTCCCTCTTCCTAGTGGAAGGTGGCAACAAGGAAACTCGCAGCCCTCAGCTCCCTGAGAAGGGTCACAATATGTCTCTATGTTGATTCACCTGTCAAATTCACACAGGGAAAGCTCCCTATAGCATAAAACTCTGCCATATGAAATCATGGAACATGTGCTCTTCACTCTGTGAAAGCATGTAAAGAATCCAAGCGCTGGAGGACAGGGTTTGGGTCCAGAGTGACCTAGACAAATTGGAGGATTGGGCCAAAAGAAATCTGAGGAGGTTCAACAAGGAGAAGTGCAGAGTCCTGCACTTAGGAAGGAAGAATCCCCTGCACTGTTACAGCCTGGGGACCGACTGGCTAAGCAGCAGTTCTTCAGAAAAGGAGCTGGGGATTACAGTGGATGAGAAGCTGGATATGAGTCAACAGCACCCTTGTTGCCAAGAAGGCTAACAGCAGATTGGGCTGCGTTAGTAGAAGCATTGCCAGCAGCTTGAGGGAAGTGTGTTCATTTCAAACCTGCAGCTTATTCATTTCATGTGGTGACGCCTCCTAGTTCTTGTGTTATGAGAAGGAGTAAATAATACTCCCTTCCTTGGTCCTTTAGAAGATATTATGTGACCTCCTCCCCCTTGTTGTATCCATGTTGGTCCCAGGACATGAGAGACAACACCGCAAACAACAAGGTTCAAAGTCAATGCACATGGGAGAAGCATCTTGTGTTTCATTCCTTATGTCCTAGTCCCATCGTGTGGCCATTTCCTTTTCTTCCTTTCTGTCAAAAGCTTTGGTGTTTTGCACAGAAACATTATTTCCCCAGGAGCGACCCAGGAGTGAGGGCTGCATTCCTGTGCCAAACAGTCACTAGAAGGGGGCAGACAAAGGCCTTTAGGACGAGGCGTCCGTCACTGTCAAAAAATCATCTCCCTCCTGTGGTTCCGCGGGCAGCAGGAGCAGCCGCAGCTCGGTGGCCCCCGGCAGCACTCCTGGGGTGGCCGGAGCAGCAGCAGGCCCCCTGGGGCTCCCCCCGTGCCGGGGCAGCAGCTGGAGTGGCAGCAAGTTCACAGGGTTTCTCCCCTGGTAGCTGGTGCTCATTATCCATCAAATAAATCAAAACACTTCCACCTGCAAGTGGATTTAGCCCAGGACCCTCGGAGTCAGCACCTCTTATGCCCCTCATTGAGCTCTCTGGTCAGGTGTCCTAGCGCCAGAAGCCTTATGTTTAGATCCTAAAATAGCATTTTTGCACCGGGGGGTCTGAAATTTTGGACCAGACATTGTAGCTCCACCGTTATTTTATTGAATTGCTTCAAAACAGCAAGTGTAGAAAGTCTCCTAAGTGCCAGGCTCTCTGCCATGGAAACAGCTGCCCCTGCTCTCCAGGAGTCTGTGCGTTCCACCCAGCAACGTACAAACCTGCTCTACACTGAAGGGGGGTCAGACAGTGACGGTAACACAAATCTTCCGACTATTAAACCAAGTCCCTTCCTTTCTTTAACCCAGGACGTGCCAGTCAACTGTTAGCCATGGTGTTACCTTCATCTTAAAATACCTCTCAGGACATTGAACAGAGGAAGTGAAACCCCCTCCCCCGAATGGCTCCCTGTTGAGACGTTAAAGCAACAAAGAATCCTGTGGCACCTTATAGACTAACAGACGTTCTGCAGCATGAGCTTTCGTGGGTGAATACCCACTTCTTCAGATGCAAGAGTGTGCCCCTGTTGAGACGTTGTACCGTACCTGCCCCTGGAGCCTGTCTGGTTTTATATCCTTAGAGCTTTTTCTCTTCAAACCCCTTATCCCAATCTATGGGCCACCTCCACATTTCAGAGTTTAGAATTTACTCTCATCACCCTTATATGGCACTTTCCATGTGAATTAGACAAAGTGAGTGGGGGAAGCTCCCTGGCTAATGAAAACCAATGCTTTGGGTGAGGCCTGAACTCATAACCCCAGCCGTGCGCCTCCCTCACTAGCCAGGTGTGCCCCTGTAGGTGCTTCATAGACAAGCTTGGGAAGTAGGGTAGTTACCTGGGTCTGTGATTAACCACTTTGGTGACCTAATTGCGAGGCTGATGGTTCAAACCCAGGTGAAGACAGAGGTAGGTTTTTTTTAGTGATGAGACTCCAGTACATTTTAACAGGCAGTAAAACGCCTCGATTCTGGTCTAGCCTCATTGGGCAAGTATAAGTAGTACTTTTACCAGCTGCCTTGGTGGTATAGTGGTGAGCATAGCTGTCTCCCAAACCATTGATGTGGGTTTGATTCCTACCCAATACAGAGAGGTGATGTTTTCTCTGCTGGGAATTGGTTTAATTTCAGTCACATTGTATCAGTTTAGCAATGGAATGAGAGAATCAATGTCCTGCAGGTCATTAAACACCCAGTGGAGGAAGAAAGGGGCGGGACTATACAATGAGCAGGTGAAGTCATCCTGGTATTACAATGTTTGGTTTTTTTTTTATTTTTTTCCCCTTTACTTCCCTCTCCCTTTTAGACTCAGAGCCCTTAAGGTCAGAAGGGACCAGTGTGATCATCTAGTCCGACCTGCTGCACCTTGCAGGCCAAAAGACCCCACCCACCCACTCCTGTAATAGACCCAGGAGGGGAGGCAGCTCTGTGCTCTGCCCCTACCCCAGGCAGCACATGGAGGCCCTCTGCTCTCCTCCCCATGGGTGTGCAGAGATGTGCCAGCAGCACTGAGGTGGCTCCCTGCCCACTCTGCCTCTGTCCCTCCATGCCGCTCCCAGAAATGGCCGGCATGTCCCAGCATCCCCTGGGGCGGGGGAGTGTCTCCATTCACTGCCCCTGCCCCGAGTACCAACTCCACAGCTCCCATTGGCCAGGAACTGCAGCCAATGGGAGCTCTGGGGGCAGCACCTGCAGGCAGCGGCACACGGAGACCCCCTGGCCCTGCCCACCTAGGAGCTGCTGCCGCAGGGTTGTGTGTACCGGTCACTTTGGGAGCTGCAGTGCCCGGGGTAAGCGCCACCCCTTCTGCACCCCAAACCCCTCCCCCAGCGCAGAGCCAGCACCCCGCTCCCAAATTTCCTCCCAGAGCTTTGCTTGTCTTCCTTTCACCCAGAACCATCCTTCTCCTGGGCTGCATGTAGCCATCCCTGGGAAGCCAAGAGGCAGGCACAAGATTCTGCCTCCCAGCAGCCAACCGCACCTCCCCAGGCTTTGCAGAACGACTGGTGGCGCTCTACTAACCCCACTTAGCCGCACTGAGGCGCTTAGCTTCTGCCCTGCCTTCCTCAGCTCGACTTTCCTCTTTTGCCCCATTCCTGCCTCACTTCCTCCTTTGGCAAATCACGCAGAAAAGCCGGCTGCCATAGGCCAATCTCCAAGGGCAGAGACCAAGCCACAAGGCTTCAAAAGGTGACTGGCCAAGATCCTCTAGCTTTCCCCTGCTGATGCCAAGGCTTTTTCCTCAGCTCATTTCACCACCCTCTGCCATGCAGGGATTGGGGTTATCGCAGGTGTTACCCAAAATTGGGCCAGCTAGTCAGTGTAGGAAGCACTAATGACCCACCGGAGTTTGGCAGAAAGCAGCACATTTATTATATTGATAGCTAAGCTCAAACGACGGGGGGGCGGGGGGTGTCACACTCACAGGACACGGCACTGGAGATGTCAGGATTCTACAAGGTAAGTGTCCCACAGCAACGTGATGGACTGTGCGATGAAGGTAAGTCTCCCTGAGGCACAATGAAATACAATGCAGAGAACCACTGGCCAGACGGTCCAGGCAAAGGGCATTCACTGGCGGTACAAGCTTGTGAGTGCTCTCCTGAGCACAGGGCCCCTCCCCCTTTTAAGGGCCTGCATCTCATGTCCTGCGACTAGAGATGACTTGGCTGCATCTGGTTGGTCACACTCCACCTTGAGCAGTGTCCATGCTCTGGGTGTGTGAGTGCTGCCTAATTAGAGTCCCAGACACCTTGTCTACCTGGGAGCTCTTCTGCTCTTCAACCAGCCCATTCATCCCAGGAGCATTCCAGGGGGGAGCGGGATGGGGAAAGCCACTTCACAGGCATTCAGAGAGGGAGAGGAGACAAAAGTGGGAGCAGGGGAAGTATAACAGACCTTCTGAGCGTTGAAATCACTGCTGCTCCTACAACAGCAGGGACAGGTTAGTAGGAGCTGGGAAAATTAAACCCACATGTTTCTGCACCAGGGACCTTTTGCATGTTAGGCAAACGTGCTAACCACTACACTACAGAAGCTCTGTCCCAGTGCTCTGCCCCTCCCTTCATAAGAACATAAGAATGGCCATATTGGGTCAGACCAAAGGTCCATCCAACCTCACATCCTATCTGCCAACAGTGGCCAATGCCAGGTGCCCCAGAGGGAGTGAACCTAACAGGTAATGAGCAAGTGATCTCTCTCCTGCCATCCATCTCCACCCTTTGACAAACAGAGGCTAGGGAAACCATTCCTTACCCATCCTGGCTAATAGCCATTCATGGACTTAACCTCCATTAATTTATCTGCAAAAAGAACAAGGAGTTCTTGTGGCACCTTAGAAACTAACAAATTTATTTGAGCATAAGCTTTCCTGGGCTAAACCCAACTTCACTGGATGCATGCAGTGGAAAATACAGCCGGAAAATACACACACACACTCAGAGAGGACATGAAAAACTGGGTGTTGCCATACACACTATAATGAGAGTGATCAGTTAAGGTGAGCTATTATCAGCAGGAGAAAAAAACCTTTTGCAGAGGCTTTCATGGCCTTTGAGAAAGCAATATAGAGCTTTGGAAGACCCAGCCGGGTTTGTGGCCCAGGAATTGTGCTCAGATTCCACTGAGACTTCAACTCAGATTGCAGGATTCAAAGTCCTGAGTGCTGGCCCTTACACCATGGGACCAGCAGAGCATAGGCGCTGACTTATATGGGGCTCTGGGGCTTTAGCCCCAGGAATATTCCCAAGCAGGGGCTCTGCTCCACCAATGTTTTCTCCCCTGCTTGGAGCGCACCCCCCCGTCGCCGCCGCCGCCGCCACCGTCGCCATGGCTGGAGCTTCCCCCCTCCCCGCCCAGCAGGGGCGGCTCTAGGCACCAGCAAAACAAGCTGGTGCCTGGGGCAACAAAAGGCTGGGGCCCCAGCTCATCCTGCCGCTGTGAGCCGAGGAGCGGCCCGTCCCCTGCAGTCAGGGCAGGGCCGCGCTACCGGCTCCGCTTGGGGGAGAGGGATGGCCCCTTACCGGTAGCGCGGCCCCACCTGGCTGCAGAGGACGGGCCGCTCCTCCTCCGCTTGTTCGCGCCCGGGTCCTAAACAGCGCAGCAGCAGCTTGGCTGGGGGGGGGCGGGGCTAAGCTCCGCCCCGCTCAGAGCCGCATGGTCAGGGGGCGGGGCTGGGAGCTCCGGGCCGAGCGGCTCCTCCCCTGACCACGCGGCTCTGAGCGGAGAAGAGCTCAGCCCCCTCCGGGAGCCATGCGACTGCAGCGCTGTGCAGGGCCGCTTCTCGAGGCGCGCAGTGAGCGGGGGGTAAGCAGCCGGGGCCGGGGGGTTGGCTAAGGGGCAGGGAGTCCCGGGGACACTCAGGGGGCAGGGAGGGGACACAGGTTCTGTGGGGGGAGGGGCGGTCAGGGGCCAGGGAAGGGGGGTTTGGATTGGGGGGGTCTCAGGGAGGTGGTTGTCAGGCCCCCCCAACCCCAATACCCCCCAGGCCCCGCCCGGACCCCCCGCTCCCAGCCCACCCCCACTGAGACGGGCCCCCCCCCACACCCATCCTCCCCCCCCAGCCCTGTCCCCCAGCGCCAAGCCCAGCCCCACTGAGCTGGGCACCCCCCCAACCCCATCCTCCCCACCCAGCCCTGTCCCCCAGCTCCAAGCCCAGCCCCACTGAGATGGGCACCCCCAAACCCATCCTCCCCACCCAGCTCTGTCCCCAGCTCCAAGCCCAGCCACTCTGAGGTGGGCACCCCAAACCCATCCTCCCCACCCAGCCCTGTCCCCAGCTCCAAGCCCAGCCCCACTGAGATGGGCACCCCCAAACCCATCCTCCCCACCCAGCCCTGTCCCCAGCTCCAAGCCCAGCCACTCTGAGGTGGGCACCCCCAAACCCATCCTCCCCACCCAGCCCTGTCCCCCAGCTCCAAGCCCAGCCACTCTGAGAGGGGCACCCCCCCAAACCCATCCTCCCCACCCAGCCCTGTCCCCCAGCTCCAAGCCCAGCCCCCCTGAGATGGGCACCCCCCCAAACCCATCCTCCCCACCCAGCCCTGTCCCCCAGCTCCAAGCCCAGCCACTCTGAGATGGGCACCCCCCCAAACCCCTCCTCCCCCCCCAGCCCAGTCCCCAGCTCCAAGCCCAGCCACTCTGAGGTGGGCACCCAAACCCATCCTGCACAGAGAATGGCCGACACCCTGTCTCCAAGCAACTGATGGCCTGGGCCACCCCCCTGCAAGGTGCCAACTGAAGGTGTTGGAGAACAAAGAGATCAGGTAGCCTCCTAATGCCTGGAAAAGAGACAAAGGCCGGAGGAGGGAGTGTCAGTGCCTGTGCGGATTTCCGGGAAGCGCATGGTGTGGAAGGGGATGCTGGGATGCTTTGGAACAACTCCATACAAAGCCAGTCAGGACTCTGGGGGAGCCTCCTCTCTGAGCATACTGTCTCCAGGGCAAGAAGCTTACACCTTCCTGGGTCTGACCTCGGAGCATTCAGCATGCCCTTCCACACCATGCACTTTCCGCAGCGAGTGTGCCCAGGCGGGGCCCTGGGGCAGCCAGAGGTCCCTGCATCCCAACTCCGCAGTCAGATGTGACTCTCAGCCAGACAGTAAAACAGAAGGTTTATTAGATGACAGGAACACAGTCTAAAACAGAGCTTGTAGGTACAGAAAACAGGACCCCTCAGTCAGGTCCATCTTGGGGGGTGGGGAGCCCAGACCCAAGTTCTGGGCCTCTCCCGATTTCCCCAGCCAGCTCCAAACTGACACTCCCTCATCTGGCCTTTGTGTCTCTTCCGGACAAGGAGGCCACCTGATCTCTTTGTCCCCAACACCGTCAGTTGGCACTTTGCAGGGGAAACTGAGGCACCCACATAGTATTCAGAGAAAACATTAAGAACATTCCCACTTTGTCACAACAGGTGCAACAAAATTTAATACTGTATATTAAAGCAGGCAAGTGCTGCTTCTGACTTTCCACTTTTAATTGACCCTTGTAATCTTGTAGTGCTGACGCATTGTAGCTTCATTTTATATCAGCTTACAGGGTGAGAGCGGGGGGGGGACACCACCATTTTGGGCCCCATCAAAAATTATACGAACCTGCCGCCTATGCAGCAGAGCACCTGTTGATTACTGTAGACTTCCAGCAGGGAGGACTCTGTGGGCAGGGGCGGCTCTAGGCATTTTGCTGCCCCAAGCATGACAGACAGGTTGCCTTCGGCAGCTTGCCTGCAGGAGGTCCGCCGAAGTCGCAGGACCAGCGGACCCTTTGCAGGCATGCCGCCGAAGGCAGCCTTCCTGCTGCCCTCGCGGTGACCGGCAGAGCACCCCTCCACGGCTTGCTATCCCAAGCAAGTGCTTGGCGTGCCGGGGCCTGGAGCTGCCCCTGTCTGTGGGGACAATTTTTTCTGGCAGGGAGGTCTCAGTGGGAACATGCCTCTCTGGCCAGCCCTGCATTTGCTGAAAAAGTCAGCACACAGCACTTTGCTGCAGGCCCAGAGGCCTTTCTTCCTCCAGACTGTGAAGCCAGTGGACAGGTGAGGCAGTAGCACCTTCAGTCCCAGGCAGTAAAGGACCCTTCCTGGGAAAGGCCATGTCCTGAAAAGGAAAAACTAAAGTCAAGGAGAGTCCGTCTAAAACTCTTTGGGTATGTCACAGGGGGAAAGTGTTTCTTTGCCTCACCAGGGACTTGAACCCTGGCTCCTCAAATTAGAAGGCTGATGCGCTGCCAACTGAGCTAGCCAGGCTCACATTCTACAAAAAGCAAATTTCGTACAGAAGAGAAACTAGTCAAGAAAAATGAGGGCAGGAAACTATACAGAAAACCTGCTACTCTCGCTCTCTTAGCAGTCCTAGCCCCAGCCTGCTCCTCCATCTGGTGCCCTGAGGCGATATTCTTTTTTTTGTTAAATATCAAATCCAGGAGAAAACACAGTTATACAAAGCAAAATGAAATCACAAACAGAAATGTCATTGGAAATACAGAAATAAAAGGGGAAAATGCAATTCCCATCACTTTATCATATCTGGGCCATTCCTGTATCGAGAGCACCCGCGAAGGTCCCTGTGTGCTTACGAGAAACGTGAAGGAACTCATACCACAGCCTGAACATGAAACTCAACTGCTCCCAGGTGCCGCAGTAAAACCCTTTCCCTGCTGTGATGTTGCACTCTATAGGATTTTATGAAAATATGCTAATGAGTGTGAATATAAAGTGACTGGACTATGCTTCATGCAAAAGGTCTCTTGTAAGGTATCATTACAAAGCTTATAATCTACGGTGTGTGTTCATCCTATTTGTATGAACCGATCATTCTTGGATCTGAAATTAGAAATATGAACTATAACTCTGAGGTCCTGTTGTAATGATGCAAAGTGTGGGACATTAATAGTGGTTTGGACTCTTGATGGCCCATTAACCAGGACAATTTACTGGAGATGGCTCTGTCCTTCACCATCTGTGAGTCAGGCCAGGAAGAATGAAGGCTTGGGGGGGGGGGTGTCTCACGGGACATGTGACCATGTCACCTGGTACAGGAATCCATCTTAATCCTGGGGCTTTTCCCCAGGAGAGAGACAAAAGATTCCTGCCTTGTACCAAAGCTCTATAAGAGGGTGGAACTGAACAAACGTGGCTGCAGTCATGAGACATCCCCTAGCTACCACCTGAGCTGGAACAAGAGCTATAGCAGGTGAAAAGATTGGGCCCAGACAAGAAATAAGTCTAGTCTTTGCCTCTCACTCTGTGCAGATGAGACCTTTCCCTCCAGTGCTGGAGGATTCTCCCTTCTCATCTACCCTTGTCCCAAGCAGCACAGCAGGTGGGAATCTTAAATGTGCAGAGGAGACTTAGGAGCAGAAACCCCCCCAGACCTTCCATGCAATTGGCACTTGCCCCTCACTGAGCAGGATTGAAACTCCTGCAGGGCATGAGCAAAGCAGCAGGGTGAAAAGAACCAGGAGATGCTAGGATTGAACCTAGGACCTCATACATGCAAAGCATGTGCTTTACATCTAAGCTACATCCTCAGATGGGCCATTTGTGCTATAGGTTACACTTAGAGCCCTCCTGTTTCCAGAGCACCTAGTGGCCTAAAAGCAGCATGAGGGACACATTCCCTGCTCTGAGGCCAAATCTGCTGTCCTGGAAGTTGCTGGTTCTTAGGGGTCACTCTGCTGCAGGGCCAGATTCGATGTGTGGGGCAGAGAGAGTGAGTGCCCTGGGCTCAGGGTGCAGAGATACACTCAGCCCTCTCCCCTGCATTGGGTGGGGGGTGCTGCCACCCCCTCCTGGAATGTAATGGGAGGGGAAGGGCGCTGTGAGTCGCTCAACACCTGACCCCGGTGGCAGAAGTGCTGTGGGGAGCTCCAGGTGTTTCTAGGATCTGCTCTTTCCACCTGCCTGTAAAGTCCAGCTTTCCCAAGCACATTCACTGCGGTGCAATTGGGTCACAGTTTCCATGGCTGAACAGCAAAGAATCACTCCCAGTTTCCCTTCTATCTGCGGCAGGATTAGCCTGTGTCAGTGATTAATGAGGTGGATCTTGTTGTAGATTGATATTCATTCCCCACCTTGACAATTCACACCGTCCCTTTCCCATGCAGATTCCCAGCACCTCAGTGATCCTCGTAGCAGGAGTTGGGGCCTGAGATTTTCAGGGTTCTTCCCCCCTCCACCTGGAGTGAACTCAGCTTTTCCCCCATCCCAGACAATCCATGAAATAACAACAGGGGCATAAAGAAAGAGGGGAGGGAACATCTCACGGCCAGGGCTGGATGTGCCCATGGCCCCCTGCTTTGCACAAGGGACAGCTCAGCTCAGCATCGATCAGGTGACTCTGGGAAGTTCGGGGTCCCCGGGCTCCCAAAGGAGGGGGAAGCAGGTCACCCCTGGAGCAGGTTAAAGCTGCAGGGTGACAGTGGGGTTGCTGCCCCTGTGAACAGCTGCTGTAGCACCGCCTGGGCAGGACAGGGAGAGCCAGTTTTACCCCCCCCCCCCAGCCTGTATCGGGGGATGGGAGCACTCACACCCTGGGGACCCACCCACCAGAGATCTACTGGGAGGGAGAGTGGCACCCACACACCCAGGATCTTGTAGGGGGGGACAAGGGCATCCACACTCCGGGATCCTCTGCAGAGGGATGGACACCCACACACCCAGGATTCTGTATGGGGGGCAGAGGTACCCGGACACCTGGGCGGGGGAAGGGGGCACCGAAACATCTGGGATCTTACCTGGGAGGACAGCGGTGCCTGCAGCTCGACATGAGAGGGGGGCGGGGGAAGCAGGAGCATTTCCCAGTTCCAGGCTGTCCCCGTCTGGCCAAGGCACAGAGCTCACAAGCAGAGTTTAAAGCTCCAGCTGCCAGGCTATAACACAAGCCAGGCCCTGTGGCTGGTGCCTGTGATCCCAGCTCCTGGGGAGCCTGAGGCCAGCGGATCGCTTGAGCTCAGGAGTTCTGAGCTGCAGCGGGCTGTGCCGATCAGTTGTCCGCACTAAGTTCAGCATCACTATGGTGATCCTGGGGGAGTTTGGGGTCCCCAGGTTGCCTAAGGAGGGGTGAACCGGCCCAGGTCGGAAATGGAGCAGGTCAAAACTCCCATGCCGATCAGTAGTGGGATTGTCCCTGTGAGTAACCCCTGCAGCGTAGCCTCAGTGAGACATGGTCTCCTTTTAGACACCCCCCCCCCCACAGAGCCTGGATGGGGGGATGGGAGCACCAACACGCTGGGGATTCTGACTTTGGGGGAGGGACGCCCCCCTGCAACACAGATCTTGAAAAGAGGAACAGCGACACCCACACACCACAGAGCCTGGATGGGGGTAGGGGAACCACACACGGGAGCTAGTTCATGGGGTGGGGGACACACCCATATGCTCCGTTGCACCATTCTTAATGAGAAGAACGGGGGCATCCACACAACACGGATCCTTAATGGGCGGGGGGGGGACACCCACACACTCCACTATTAACCAGGAGGGACAGGGGAACCAGACACCCCCGGTAGTGTGGAGAACACCCACATCAAATGGATCCCTCATGGGGGGTAAGACAGAGGGGATTGTAACGGGACCCAGCGCACCCACGCACCAGGGATTGTTAAGGGTTGAAGGGACAGGGACACCCACACACACTGAGATCACGTCCTTGGAGGAACGCAAACCCTCCACAGAAGGACCTGGTCTGTTCCATGATGGCAGCCTAGCCTGGGTGAGTCAAAGTCTCCTTTTATACAGGCACGCCCCAGAGATCCTGACTAGGGGAGAGAGACACCCACCCACCAGAGATCCTTAATGGTCTAGGGTGCACCCACACACCAGGGATTCTTATGGGCGGGAAGAATGGAGACAGCCAGACACACTGAGATCACTTCCTCCCAGGAGCCTGGGCCAGACAGGGAGACACAGTCCCCCTTTACAGATCTGCCAGACAACCTTCCTCCCACTCCCTCCACACAATGTTCTTATCTGGAGGTGAAGCCAGGGAAACCACATGGAGGATTCTTACCTGGGGAACTGGGGGGACCCACTTACCACCAGAGATTCTTAAGGGCAGAAGGAACAGGGACTCCCACATCTGCAGCATGGGGGTGGGTCGCCTGCTGGGATCATCTGGGCATATTTCACCTCGTCAGCTCCCTGCCATTGCCTTGGGGGCCCCTTGTTCGCTGCCTCTGGCACCCAGTTTAGCCTCCTTCCTGAGGGCTGAAACGCTTTGATCTGTCTAAGGTCTGTGGGATCAATACGTGTCATGGTGTAATTCTGTGTTATTCGGGGGTCAGACTAGCTGAGCTAATGGCCCCTTCTGCCCTTAAACACCATGAAAACATTTCCCTGGTTTCTCCTTGCGCCTGACAGACACCACGGTGAGGGGCCCGATAGAAGGTCCTGGACACAGCGCTCTGGCTCTTACTTTACTTGGGGACGTCAGCGCTTTCCTAGTAAAGCTGCTGCTAAAGCGCTGGATTTGGGGAACGGTTCAGCTCCGATTCAGAGATCTGCCTGAGGGGTGTGAACCTGCCACGAGGAGCGGGAAACGCAACCAGCAACCGGAGGCGTTGGCTGAGCTCCGGGCTGCCCCCGTGTGGCCAACGCTTAGAACTGAGCAACGGAGTTTAAAGCTGGCGCTGGGAGGGAGCTGAACACGCGAGGCACGAAGGCTCCTGCGTGTAACACTTGTTGGGTGGGCAGCTGAGTGTAGCTGATTGCTGGAGTTCAGGGCTGCACCCCGGGGTGCTGAGCAGGTGTCTGTGCTCAGGTTGGCCTCGCTATGATGGTTTCTGGGAAGTTTGGGGTCACCAGTCCCCCTAGAGAGAGGGGAGCCAGGTTAGGAAAGGAGGCTTTCAAAACTCTGGTACCAATAGACAGTGGGACTGCCCCTCTGAAGAGCCGCTGCAGCCCCGCCAGGGAGAGCCGGTCTCTCTTTATGCAGCCCCCCTCCCCCATTCCTCAGGACGAGGGTTGTGCTCAAAGATCTGTGCCCCGTGTTTTCACCTCCATGGGAAGCGCCCAGTGCAAATAACCCTCGTGCATCAGCTCAGTGCCAGGCTACACTTCCACCTGCTCAGAGCTCCCAGGCTGAGCTTGAAATTGGAAGCGGGAGACCCTATAACCAGCCAGGCCCCATGGCTGGTGCATGTGATTCCCAGCTCATGGGGAGGCTGAGGCCGGTGGATTGCTTGAGCTCAGGAGTTCTGGGCTGCAGAGGGCTGTGCTGATTGGGTGTCCGCACTAAGCTCAGCATCAATATGGTGATCCCGGGGAAGCTTCAGGTCCCCAGGTTGCCTAAGGAGGGGTGAACCAGCCCAGGTCAAAAATGGAGCAGGTCAAATCTCCTGTGCTGATCAGTAGTGGGGTCGCGCCTGTGAATAGCCCCTGCAGCGTAGCCTGGACAAGACAGTGAGACACAGTCTCTTTTTATACAGACACCCCCCGCAGAGCCTGGAGGGGGGAATGGGAGCACCCACACGCTGGGGATTCTGACTTTGGGGGAGGGACGCACCCAAGCAACACGGATCTTGAAAACGGGAACAGAGACATCCACAGATCCCGGATGGGGGCAGGCAGGGGAAACCACACACGGGAGCTAGTTCATGGGGTGGGGGACAGAGACACCCACCAGAGATCCTGGATGGGAGCACCCACATGATGGGGATCTTGAACTGGGAGGAGAGAAGCACCATGTACCAGAGGTTCTGAAGGGGGAACAGGGACACCCACACACCAGGTGTCTTGCAGCAAGAGCTGCGGTCTTGATTTACACACAGCAGTGATGGGGAATTAACCACGTCCCTTGCAGAGCTTGTTCCACTAGATGATTAGCCTCATTGTCAGGGCCGGCTTCAGGAAGTGCGGGGCCCAATTCGAACAGTTTCGATGGGGCCACGGCAGGGATGACTAAAACAAAAAAAAACCTTAAAAAAAACCCTTTCATTTCTTCCATGTATTATTTACTTTCCATGACTATATAAATAATAACAAAATTATCTATTACATACATTGCATCATATATTAATTAGCTGATTTGCACTTTCATATCAGGAAAATAATTTGTTTTGATAGTTGTACAACTTATTTTCTTCACTAATGTTTATTTTATTAAAATTTATAAATTATTTCCTTATTAATATAAAATTGCCCCCCCCCCCCAGCGCCGCCCGGCTCCGTGGAAACAAACCCTCCTTCCCCAGCTCCGCCCCATCGAAACAAGGTTCGGGGACGGAGGGAGGAAGAAACGGCACACATGGGGTGACCAGATCACAGCAGTAAAATAGGACCTGCCCCCTCCCTGCTCAGCCCCACCATCACATCCTTCTTCACCCCCTAGCTCCCTGCTGGCTTGCTGCATCCCTCCTAGTCAGTCCCCCACCACCACTCGCCTCCTTTCACCTTCTCCCTCCCCTGCCAGAAACCCCCATGCCTGCCCCTAGAACTCCTGCTGGTTCATTGCTCGCCTCTTTGCCCACTCACCCCCTCACCCTTCCCCCCAAGTATAACACCTCATTCAAAGACCCAGGGGTCACTATATTACTGCACACAGAAGTCAATCAATGCAGTTATAGATAAATCTCTGCATTATGCATTTTTGTATAACTTTTATATGACTTTGTATTGAACCTTGGTAATATGTTATAGCAGGCCCTAAAGGTAGTGTAATTAAGGTAAAAGAAAAATGTCTTTTTGCTTGGAGTAGAATAAGATCTTCCCCCCACTTTGTAATCAGTTGCCCTGTTGAATGAATGAGGTGTGAATTAGGAAGGTGTGGAAGGCAGCACCTCCAGACACCTGCAACCCTTGGAGAGGGGCTGGGAGCCAGACGGAGGAGAGCTTTGCCCAGGCTGAGTGGGACGGAGTTTGGGTGCTGGGTGCAGGCTCTGGGCTGGGGCACGGGGTGGGGTGCAGGAAGGGTGGAGGGGTGCAGGCTCTGGGAGGGAGTGCAGAGGGCTGGGTGCAGGCTCTGGGACAGAGTTTGGGGGCCGGAGATGGGGTGCTGGGTGCTTGGGGGGGAGAGGGGGGACTGCCATCACATGTGGCTTCCTTCCTCCTCTGCTGCCCCTCACCATAGCCTCGGTGGGGAATGGGGCTGCCCCTTGCCCAGTGTTTGCAGGAGTGGTGGCTGGGGGGAAACCCAAACTCTGATTTTACTCTTGATGGGTCACTTTAACCCATTACACACCCTTTCCCGCCTCTCTCACCCCGCTTTTCTACTGGGCTTGTTTGCTCTTTTCGGTGGAGCCAGATGAAAACCACAAACCCCAGAGAGAGCAACAGGCTGGAAGACTAGACTGAACCCACCACCCAGCCTAGTCCATCCCAGAGCCCAGAACTGAGGGCAAATGTCCCCCCACCCCCAGGCCACCTGTTTCCACTCCTGGCCTCTCCCAGCACTTCCAGCGATTCTGTATGGCTGCATGAGGCGGGATTTCAACCGGACTCCCCCCGCTAAATTCACCCCTGTTTTGCAACCACTCTGCACCAAGAGCACCTCCCTTCCCTGCCCTAGAGCTGCTGGATGGCTAGAAAGCTGAGCTGGGCATTTGATTGATCTGGAATATTATCATGCCCCCCCTCAAAAAAACCTTAATATCCACACAGCTTTGGGGGAGGGGAATAGCCCCCCCCCGAAAGCTGGTCTAATTTATTGTTGTAGGGCAAACGAAGGAGCCATAGTTTAATGGAAATATTCAGCCCCTACAGAGATCTTGCAGCAGGGAAAGCAGAGTTGATGGGAAGGGAACTGGTCTGGATAGGAGCCTCCGTCCTCTTTCTTTGCAAAATAATTTGGAGAGGGGAATCAGATCATGCCGTGCCTCAGTTTCCCCTCTTGCCAGGAAGGTGGGGGATAAGTCTCAGCCTGCCGTGTTGCAGACCTTTCGCATTCTCCCCTCTTGATGTATTTGGTTTCCTCCTCCAAACCCCCCTCTCTCTCTCACCTGGAGTTCACAGCACTAAGTACCGGCTCGGGGCTTTTTTCCTGGGTTACATGATCCCGACTTTAGTTTTGAACCAGACACAGGCAGGCACCAACTCACCCTCAAACAGCAACACCACATAAACCACAACACCAGCCCAATATTACACCCCTGCGGGGAATCCCAGGGTCAAACACTCACCGCTGGAAGCCCCAGCAGCTGCTCAGGTGAGTGAGGTGCACGGCAGAGATTCCTGTCTCCCACCGGACCGGAAGCTCCTCGGCGTCTCCTCCAGGTGAGTGCTGGGGGTGAGGGAGGGGAAGGAGGGCTGCAAAGCACATGTGCCTCCCCCCCCTCCCCCCTCCTGACCTGCAACACGCAGGCAGCTGCCTCTGCCTCAGCCGGCCAGGGTCTCTCGTTGCCTAGCAACAACAGCTGCTGCTTCCGGGAGACGCTGCCGGCGCGGGGCCCTCTCAGGCGCGGGGCCCAATTCGGGGGAATCGGGCAAATCGGCCTAAAGCCGGCCCTGCTTGCAGCCCTTCTCTTCCGCCCTGACTGATGGGGGAGTATTGAGCCTCCCTCCCTTAGGCCCTTCAGCATCCCTGGGGAACAGCAACACCGCCCAACTGACTTTGGGCCAGTAGGTCAACCAATAGGGCTGCCTCCCAGGCCAGGCTGCAGCCCAGCTTCAGGACTCAGAGGAAATGGAGCTTGCATCCCTACCTACAGGACTCCAGGCATGGCCAGGCTTCTGGATCAAACATCCCCTCTTGTGCTCAAGTCACAACAGCTAGCGGGCGAAAGACAGGCTTCCATGGCATTGGAGAGAGCAAGACAGAGCCTTGGAAGACCCAGCAGGGTTTGTGGCACAGGAATTGTCCTCAGATCCCACCAAGACTTCAGCTCAGATTGCAGGATTCAAAGTCCCCAGTGCTGCCCTTACACCATGGGACCAATAGGGAACCCCCAGACCTCTGCTGAGCTCTGGTGTGGACGACCCTGTGGGGGCAGCCCTGCCTTTGCTCACCAAGTTGTCATGCAGCAGTTTGCTGCAGCTCCCAGAGGCCTTTCTTAATCCAGCCTGAGAGGCCAGTGGGCATGTGAGGAAGTTGCCCCTTCAGTCCCAGGCAGTACATGGCCCTTCCTAGTGAAAAGCCAAGTCCTGGGGAAAAAAGGTCAAATAACATCCCACAGAGATGCCTTCTTCCATTTTGAGGGGAATGGTTCCTGCTTCACCTGACCAGGGACTTGAACCCTGGACCCTCAGATTAAAAGTCTGACGCTCTACCAACTGAGCTAGCCATGCTCATATATAAAAGAAGTAAATTTCGTGCAGATGAGAAACTCGTCATGAAAATGAGGGCAGGAAACAATACAGAAAACCTGCTACTCGTGCTCTCTTAGCAGTCCTAGCCCCAGCCTGCTCCTCCATCCAGCGCCCTGAGGCCTTATTCTTTTTTTAGTTAAATATCAAATCCAGGAGAAAACACAGTTATACAAAGCAAAATGAAATCACAAACAGAAATGTCATTGGAAATACAGAAATAAAAAAGGAAAATGCAATTCCCATCACTTTATCGTGTCGGGGCCATTCCTGTATCGAGAGCACCCGCGAAGGTCCCTGTCTGCTTATGAGAAACCTGGAGGAACTCATACCACAGCCTGAACATGAAACTCAACTGCTCCCAGGTGCCGCAGTAAAACCCTTTCCCTGCTGTGACATTGCACTCCATAGGATTTTATGAAAAGGTGCTAATAAGTGTGAATATAATGTAACTGGAACATGCTTCATGCAAAAGGTCTCTTGTAAGGTATCATTACACAGCTTATAATCTACTGTGTGTGTTCATCCTATTTGTATGAACTGATCATTCCTGTGTCTGAAACTCGAAATATGAACTATAACTATAACTCTACAACTCTGTTGTAATGATGCAAAGTGTGGGGCATTAATAGTGGTTTGGACTCTTGATGGCTCCCATTAACCAGGACAATTGACTGGAGATGGCTCTGTCCTGCACCATTTGTGAGTCAGGCCAGGAAGAATAAAAGCTTGGGGGTCTCACAGGACATGTGACCATGTCACCTGGTACAGGAATCCATCTTAAACCTGGGGCTTTTCCCCAGGAGAGAGACAAAAGATTCCTGCCTTGTACCAAAGCTATATAAGGGGGTGGAACAGAAGAAAGGTGGCTGCAGTCATGAGAAATCCGCTAGCTACCACCTGAGCTGGAACAAGGACTGTACCAGGCGAAAAGATTGGGTCCAGGCAAGAAATAAGTCTAGTCTGCGAAAGAAGCTTATTGGAAGATCTCTGAGGGTGAGATTTGATCTGTATTGAGTTTCATACTGTATTAGGCTTGGACTTGCATGTTTTTGTTTTATTTTGCTCTATGAAGAATACAAGCTCCACAGAGAAGGAAAAGTTAATGCCATAGAGAAGTCTCTCTGTGTGTGTTAGATGGGTGAGAGGGTGTCTAGGAACCACTCTCCTCTAGTTTCTTTTCTCTGATTTCCTGTAGAAAATCTGAAGCAGGAAGCAGAAGCCATTGCTTCTCTGAGGCTTGAACTCAGGACCTTCAGATTATGAGACTGACACGCTGCCAGCTGTGCTAAAAAGGTTTTGAAAAGCTTTAGGCTCAGTGTATATAGGACCCTTCTACAGCAGTGAGTGGGGCAGGGAAGGAGCCAGGGGTTTGCTGGAAGAAGCAGGGAGCTCTGCTGCCCACAGACCTGTCCAGGCAGCTTTCTCAGCAGCAAAGAAATCAATTCACGCTGCCAGTGAACAATCTACTGGAACTAATGGCAGCACAGGGGGGATGTTTCCAAGCTGTGCACCTACCTCTTCATTTTAGAACTTACTCTCTTTTTTCTAGCATGGCACTTTCCATGGAAATTAGGCAAAGCAAACTACACAGGTAAGAGAAACAAGTTGGAGAAGGTACATGGGGAACAGAATCTAGTGCTGCACATAAGGCTTCAGTTTATAATCCCAACACCTTGCCCTGCTGTACTAACCAGTTGCGCCACTGCAGATGCTTTTTAGATGCATTCGGGAAGCAGGTAGTTCCCAGTCTCTGTGGTTCACACCTTTGCCTGGTAATTGAAAGGCTGATGCATCAAACCTAACTCAAGATGCAGCTTTTCAGCCATGAGACTCCAGGACATTTTAACAGGAAGAAAATCTCCTCCTTTCTGGTTTAGCCCCATTTGACTCCTGCCCGTCTTCTCCCCTCGTCCCCCAGTCTCTTTCCTTCCCCACTGGGGCCGTGCAGAGAGGAGCCCCAGTCAGTCTCTGTCACACAGAGTCTGTATCCCATAAAGGGAGGAGGGAGGGAGGGAGGGAGGGGTCGATCCAAAACACTGATAATGGGGAGGAGAGGGGTGTCTGTGATTAGGGGGAGAAAGGATGGAGAACTAACAGTGGGGTCCAGAGAGATTCCCCCAGGTTGGGGAGATCCCCTGCTGCCCCCCATCAGCCAGCTGTGGGAAGAACAACTCGGGATTGCATGGGGAAGCCACCTTTAAAAACACAAGTGTAACATGCTAGTTACATTTTAATAAGACCAAAGCCTCAAACCCAGGGTCACAATCACTGGAATGGCTTTGCCTTGATATTTTACCAGCTGCAGACACAAATTACAGTTTCCGTTTGGAGTCAGTGCACACACAAGAATCTGGAGGCTTTTAATTCCTTAGGTTCTGCCGCCATTTCATTTTTGTCCTGTTCCAAGATTTATCCTTGTGCAAAGCAATGTTACGCCCTTGGGAGTGTCCCCCTCCCTGGTCCTGCCTGCTGACCATGGGCAATTTAAAAGGGCCTGGGGACCCCCACCACCACCGCCAGCAGCACAAGGGGACTAAGGCACTTTCCTGCCCGCCCTTGCTCTGTGTGGCACGCCACTCCCAGAGACGGCTGGCACGTCCCTGCGGCCCTGGGGCGGGAGGGGTCTCTACGCGCTGCTCCCTCCTCGAGTGCCAACTGTGGCAATGGGAGCTGCGGGGGTGGAGTCTGCAGGCAGCAGTGCGCAGAGACACCCCCAGCCCTCCTGCTTAGGGGCTGCTGCCGTGGTGGGGTGGGGTGTGGGTTGCTTTTGGGAGATGCCCGAGGTAAATGCTGCACCCCTCACCACCTCCTGCACCCCCAACCCCCTGCCCCAACCCAGACCCCACACCCAAACTCCTTCCAAGACCCTGCTCCCCACACACCCTCCTGCACCCCAACCCCCTGACTGAGCCCAGACCCTGCACCCAAACTCTCTCCCAGAGCCCAGCCCCTCTCCCTCCCTCACCCAAACTCCCTCCCAGAGCCTTAGGCAAGTGTGTGTGGGGTGTGGGGCAGGACTTGGTCCCATTCTGAGAATCACCAAAAATTATACAAACCTGCCTCCCATGTCCAGTCCAACCTTCTGCTGATGCACCCCAGCCCACCCATGCAGGGTTTGAAGCTTCCATTACTTACATTCCAGGACACTGAGGGATTTCAGCTCCCCTTTGCCCACAGGGAGCTTTCACCCCACTCCCAGCCAGGTTCTTGTCCATGGGATCACTGTAGGGGGGCTGAGTCCCTCTGTGTCTTTTCTCTCTCTACGACAGGCCAGGGTGCAATAACTGGGGCATCGGAGCACCCAGGACCTTCTGTGGGGCTGCCATTCCCCTTCCCCTTCTGTGGTCTCATCAGTCATTGACTCCAGCCTTTTTTCTATCCATCGTCAGCACCATCCGAAGCCAGCTGCACTCGCCTCAAAAAGACAGAGAGTCCTGTGGCACCTTACAGAGTAACAGACATATTGGAGCAGGAGCTTTCATGGGTGAATACCCACTTTATCAGACGCATGTGGCAGAAATTTGCAGGGGCAGGTATAAATATGCAGGCAAGAATCAGTCTAGAGATAACGAGGTTAGTTCAATCAGGGAGGATAAGGCCCTCTTCTAGCAGTTGAGGTGTGAGCATCAAGGGAGGAGAAATTGCTTTTGTAGCTGGGTAGCCGAGAGTCAGGGCCAAGTATCCCTAGGCCACCCCGACAGGTGTTTGAAGAACAGGGAAACAAAGGGCACCACAAACTTATGTTTTTTTGGATGAGCCAAGAAAAGGGAGCAGCATTGTCCCCCTCGGGTAGCACCTGTTCAATTCCAGGTCAGAAAGCAAAACTCCTCTGCAAGAATATCCAAAAAATATTGTGTTTCACTTCACTTCATAAGTACAGTTGTGTGGCAATTAAATGATGACCCTAAAGTTTCATAAAAGCAAAGAACATTAAACAAAATAGTGTGGGATATATGGATGTATCTGAGGAAAGGGCTTGGAATGAAGGAAGACAAAACTTGATCGGTCGAGAGAACAGGCCCTGTTTCCCCCTGGTTTGGAGCTTCTCTCACAACTACTGGAATAGAAAAGCTAAGCAAATGGGGTTCTACTGTTGCACAGGAGATTGAAGTGAGGTTATTTTTTCCAGATGGTCATGTCAGGAGTGGGATTTGAAACTACGTCTCTATGCAGAGACCAGAACACCCAAGAGATAGGGAAAAAAGAGTCTTAAAACTGGCACTTTAGACCAGTCCACCATCCTCCTGCTACAAAAAACATGACTTATCAACCCTAGTTTTCATTAATAATTGATGAACTCTTTAGGGAGGTCGAGATGGCACATCTCTTTCGACTCCTAGAGACCTTCTACAGCACAGCTGATTTTTAGACACACTCACCCGGACCTAAAGTTACACGTTTCCTGGAGCTCCATGAGTTCTGTGGTGTTGGAATCTCCCTGCTCGCATTTTAAGTGAACAAAAGATGGGTGCTGGCATTCTGAGACAGTAATGGTGAACCTCAAAATCCTGCCCTGTGGGCCAGACAGTTAAGCAACCAGCACCCACAACCTCTACCATGACAGCACCCTGTCTGGGAACAACTCACTTACCAACAGCTGGGGTGTGAAATCCTCATTTCTTTGTTGTTCTATCACTGTAGTCCCCACTTTCCTATTGCTTGTTTGAATAATCTCTGTCTGGTGCTGTGATTCTTTCTGTCTGCTGTATAATTAATTTGTTGAGTGTAAACCAATTAAGGTGGTAGGGTATAATTGGTTAGATAATCATTTTATAATATGTTAGGATTGGTAAGTTACATTTCAGTAAAATGATTGGTTAAGGCATAGCTAAGCAGAACTCCAGTTTTACTATATAGTCTGCAGTCAATCAGGAAGTAAGGGGGGAATGGGGGTAGAGGAATTAGAATTATGTTTTGCTAAGGGGGGGAATAGGAACAGCGAAGGGGAACAGGGACACAGGCAAGGCTCTGTGGTGTCAGAGCTGGGAAGGGGGACACTGAGGAAGGAAATCGGAATCATTGCTTGCTGGAAGTTTACCCCAATAAACACTGAATTGTTTGCACCTTTGAGCTTCGTGCATTGCTGCTCTCTGGTCACGCGAGAAGGACCAGGAAATGGGAGGGTGATGGGATAAACCCTCTAACAAGTACGTCTTTCAGGGTGTGAAAAAACCCAGAACCAGTATAATTAAGCTGACCTAAGCCATGGTTAGATAGTGCTAAATGAAAGGAAAGATTGTTCTGTGAATGTAGCTATTACAGGAATGGAAAACCCCTCCCCTCACTGTAGCAACTGTCTTCTCCACAGTGCTATAGCAGCATTTTAAGTGTAGACAGCCTCAGAGCAAGACCAGATTTGGCTCTGTGGATGCTCAGGCACTAAGACAACAGTAATTACAATATACTAATGCATCTGTAGCTGGCAGGATTTGAACCTGTGTGGAGAGACCCCAGTCAATTTCTAGTCCATTGCATTAACCAGGGGTAGTTGATTATTTTATCAAGAGCCAAATTTCTT
Source organism: Mauremys reevesii (assembly GCF_016161935.1). Taxonomy (NCBI): domain Eukaryota; kingdom Metazoa; phylum Chordata; order Testudines; family Geoemydidae; genus Mauremys; species Mauremys reevesii. The sequence continues at coordinate 30,882,351 of NC_052634.1, read as the reverse complement.
GGTCAATCTCTAGACACCAGAGAAAATAATAATAAGTATATAGAAAGATTTTGCAGTCACTATGGGCATAACCATGACGATTGTTCTGTGTTTCACTCTATATATTTGGCACCACTGCCTTTCCCTTTAGTCTTGTAGTTTACCAAGGGTAAAACTAAATATCTCTTCAGATACCAGGGAGTGTTTGTGTTCATTCCTGCTAGCTACACAGGGCTTTGATGTATCTGCTTTCAATCCTCCAGCTCTGCTGGGACAAGTAACATTTCAGGCTGTCACTGAACTGAAGAGGGGAGATCATTTTTTGACAGGTTACGCCTCCTCTTAAAAGTTTTTGTCTGGCTAGCAGCCCTGGTTCCCAAGTCTCTCCTGAGGGAAGAAGGTATCTGTGCAAAATACTAAAAGTTTTAACAGAGAGGAGGGAAAGGCGATGGCCACATGATGGGGCCAGTATGTACCACAACATGGTTCTTTTATGTGGGATGACTCTCAACACTGACTGATCTCCACTCCCTTGGATTTGAAGAGATGTTTAGTTTTGCACTTGGGAACCTGTAAGGCTGAAGCAATTTTATGGATGGTGACACTACGATTGAAGGGTTATTTAATGTTGTAAAAATTGTTAAAAACACTGAGCTTCAAATGGAACTGCCTGTTATTAAAGGCTGGTTTCCCCACGTCAGTTCCATAAGCTCTGCTAGAAACACCCTGGATTCTCTCCTGCCTCGGTGGGAACTGCAGGGAATCATCCCCTGCTGCCCTTGGCTCCAAGCTGGTTTTTCTGGGGAGGGGACGTGGAATTGATTTGTTTGCTGTTGAGATGGGAGCCAGGCCAGTTCTCAGGGAATGAGAACTCCCAATATCTTCCCAGCTCAAAGCTGCCCTGTCCCAGCCTCTGTTCCCCTGGGTGCCCTGTGTGTTTGACTCTAGAGCAGGCCGCGAGCAGCAGCTGAGGCAGAGGACAGCCTGGGCCGGGCAGATGCTAGGAGCAGAGCACCAGAGGCCTCTACTGGCTCCCTCCTCAGCAGGAAACAATCAGTCCCCACCCGCACCCCGGGACAGCAGCCTGGAGCCAAGGGCAGTGCCCACTGGGGGTTTCTCTTTTTCCTCTTCCTGGGGTGAGCAGGGACCTGGGGGTGTTTCTAGCAGAGCAGTTGGAACTGAATTGGGAACCAGCTTTTAATAACAGGCAGCTCAAGTTCAGACTAATTTATTTACAATTTTCTTTATAATGTAAAATAATTCAAAAGTAAACGGGCAGGAATGATTGGAACTCTTTTCTCCCGGGCATAGAAAGAAACGGCTTTTGGGCTTTTCATGGTACGGGAGTCAGGTTCATTCACTGTTCGGAAGCAACGTGCTCAGAAGCCTGTTGTGTTTCATTTCTTAGGTTCTGCTGCTGTCATGTAGCCATTTCCTTCCCCTCCTTTCTGTCCAAAGCGCAGAGCCCAGTCCCTCCAGGGAGAGAAGGACGTCTTTCATCTTTCCTTCCTCAACAGCCCCCTTCCTTGGAGAGCCCTTTGCTGGGGTCTGGGTGAGGAACAGCCATTTCTGAGGATTAATTTCACACCATATTTGGTGTTGATATATAGATTTTACAGCCAGACTAGATCACTAGGTACCTCTGCTCTGACCTGATTCAGAACAGAGTCCAGAGAATTTTACCCAGTGACTCCTACATCCACCCCAAGATTTTCTGGCTGAACGAGGAGGGTTCATTCAGAAAGTCATCGTGTTTGGATGTAAAGGTGGGAAATGATGGGGAAATTGGCCCCTCTTTCAAGTTTAAATGTTGTAACTTCTACATCTAGACCAGGGTGGCCAACCTGAGCCTGAGAAGGAGCCAGAATTTCCCAATGTAACTGCCAAACATGCACCTTTGTATGCAACTGCTGAGTCAATTGTGACCCTTCCCATCATTATCATTATCCCTTTGAAATGATGATGGTGATGGACACTTGGCTTGATATCCCAGTGTGCCCTTGTCATAAGTAGTTAGTTAAGGGTTAAGTTCTACCTGTAAAGGGTTAACACAGACCTGGTGAAACACCTGACCAAAGGACCAATCAGGGAAGAGAATTTGAAAATCCCAGAGAGCGGGAACTTGGGTCTCTGTGTTCTTTGTTCTGAGTTCTTAGCCGTCTGGGACTACACCAGTCTAGACGCTTAATCAAGTCTGCTCATCTTTCTGAACTAATTTCTTCTATTCAAGCTAGTGAGTATTAGAAGTACTGGGTAATTTCATATAAGAATCCTGTGTCTGCAATTCTGTGAGTTTGTATTGATTATTCATAATTTTGCCTGTATTGTTTGTACTGAGGAAAAGGGAGAAATTTCTCCAGGGATTAATAAGATTAGACCCTATGAATGTCTATCTTGGATCCATAGAGATTGTGTATTTTTTTCCTTTTTTTTATTCTTTTAATAAACTCTTTTAAGTTCAGGACTTGGTTAAGTTCCTTACCTGTGGATTCAGGGGAAGGAAGCTAGGCACCACTCTGTGGAGACAAGGGTTGTCTCCAAGCAGAGAAAGCAGGGAAGGGAGAGGGAAGGAAAGGAATCTTCCTCCCTCTGTGCTTTGACCTGTGCTTCCCCGGGAAAGTCTCTGGAAGGAGGAGAGGGAGGGGGGAAGTGGGCTGCTTCCCTGTGTGTAGAGATTCAAGGAGGTTGAATCAAGGTATCTCTCTCTCCGGAGCAGGCTGGAGAGAGGGAAGAGAAGGGAGGGGGAAGGTTCCTCCTCTGTGAGTGGATCTGTGTTCCCAGGGAGTGTCTTTGAAGGGAGACGGGGGGGACAGAGGGGTGTCTCGATTCACCGAAATAATCGAGTGGTGGCAGCGAGAAGGAATCCTACCCTAAGGGTTAGGGTGGGGGGAGAATACCTGCGGGTCCCCATCTTTGAACTCACAAGCTCAAAGTGGGGGTGAGACCCTAGGACATGGTGGCACAGCGGTGTGTCGAACCCATTGCTGGAGGCTTTCTACCACAGTAGAAGCATTTTCAAGACAGTGCCTGGAAGGCGGTGTGTGCATTCCTTAGGTGGGGGGAAGTGCCCTCACAGGTTTGCTGGGGAGATAACGATTCTCAAGCCAGAGGTTTTTAACAGTTCAGAGCTAGAAACATTTTTTAGCTCTGGTTGCAAGGAGGTGTGTCCCTCCTTTGTGTGATCAGGATTCCTTGGGTGGGGGGAGGTGCTCCTCGGAGCTCATCCCGTCCAACAGGGAAAACAGGTTTGGTGAGGAGAGAAAGATCCTGAAGCCAGTTTTTTTTCCTGTGACTTTTGAAATGCAGAAGGCAGGAAGGGTTTAGTGAGGAGAGAAAGATCCTGAAGCCAGTTTTTTTTCCTGTGACTTCTGAAATGCAGAAGGCAGGAAGCCACTGATCCCTGCGAGAATTTCATGAGACTTTTCTCGCAGAGACACAGAGAGTTTTTTTAGATTTTCCCTGTTGCTCAGTACAGAACAATAGAGAGTTGCAACACACAATTTGCTATACACGGGATTAATTACCCTTTCTTTACTCAAGTTATCATAAACAGGGAGGGGTGTGGCCAGCACCCCAAGGCACAGATATGACGGAAACAAGTGACCAACTAGAGCTTGCTCGATTGCAAATAAAAATCCTGGAAGCCAAAGAGAGAGAACACAACATGGCGATGGCAGCCATGGAGGCAGACCAGAAAGCCAGAGAGGCAGACCACATCAGACAAATGGAATTAAGAGAGAAAGATCTGGAAATCCAGAGGCAGGCTCTGGAAGTAGAAAAGGCTAAGCAGCATAATTCACCACCCCATCCACCTACTGATCAAACTTTTCGGAAAAAATTTCCCGCCTACAAGGCAGAGGATGATGTTGAGGCCTTTTTAGAAAACTTTGAGAGGGCCTGTATTGGATACCATCTTCCTAAAGAACAATACATGATGGAGCTGAGGTCACAGCTCACCGGACAATTATCCCTTGTGGCAGCTGAAATGCCTAGAGACCAGATGGATGACTTCCCACTGTTCCTAACCAAGGCCAGACTCAGAATGGGCATCACCCCTGATCATGCCCGTCAGCGTTTCAGAGCCCAGAAATGGAAACCAGAGATGTCATTTCCAGAGCATGCTGCTTACCTGGAAAAACACTATTTCTCCTGGATATCAGGATCCAAGGTTGAGGAGCTAGACGACCTACACCTCCTGATATTGATGGAGCAGTTCCAAGATGGTGTTCCTGAGAACATTAGATGCTACATCCAAGATGGTAAACCAAAAACTCTCACTGAGGCAGGACAGGTTGGAGCCAGATGGATGGCATCAGTAGACAACACGAAAGCTACTGCCAAAGGGAGCGAATCACACAAGGTACCCACCGAGACTAAACCTTACCATCGAGGGCCAATCAAGCCCACACCTACAACCCAAGCACAGTCACACCCTACCTCTTCTTCTACCTCACCAGTTTCCAGTAAACCAACACAACCTCGTGACCCATCAAGTGGGCGATGTTTTGGATGCAATGAACTGGGGCATATCAAAGCCAAATGCCCGAAGAACCTGAACCGGGTCCAACTCCTTGCACCTGCACACCAAGGAAACCCAGACTTAGATATCTCTCAAATACCCGTATGCTTTAGGGAAACTTTGAGAGTGGACGGAAAGGAAGTTATCGCATGGAGAGACACTGCAGCACATATGTCAGCTATCCACCGAACCTTCGTGGACCCCAAATTCATCAACCCGAAAAGCAAAGTGACAGTTCGCCCCTTCATGTCAAAACCTGTGACATTACCTTCAGCGCAGTTACCTGTCCAGTACAAGGGCTGGTCAGGGACGTGGACTTTTGCTGTCTATGACAATTATTCTGTCCCCATGATACTGGGCAACCACTTGGCCCATCACATTGAGCCGCCAGAAACAGAGGGAGTGGTTACACGCAGCCAAGCCAGACGAGCTGGTGCACCCATAACTGTTCCTGAGCCATCCACCAAGACCCCGTCTGTGTTACTAGAGACCCAGACAGAGGTGGTGGAACCGGATCCCATGCCAACCTACAGCAGCCATACTACATCCAGTCCCAGAACCGGAACTGGAAGAGCAACCAGCGGCAGTACCAGCGCCAGCACTGGTGCCAGCGATTACAACTCCACCGCCAGAGGGCGACAACGGGCCTGAACTGGAAAAACCAGCACACAACCCTACCCAAGAGGCTCAGCCGGAGCCTGAAATGACACCTTGTGCACCAGCGGGGAGCGGTTCACAGTCAACAGAAACAATCTCATCACCTACATCACTTCCCGAGGAACTGGTGTCTCCCGCCTCAAGAGAACAGTTCCAGACTGAGCAGGAAGCCGATGACAGCCTCAAGAAAGCATGGGCGGCGGCACGCAGCAACCCACCGCCTCTCAGCTCCACTAACCGATCCCGGTTCGTTGTGGACCAAGGACTTTTATACAAGGAAAGTCTTTATGGTGGACACCAGGAGGGCTGGCATCCTCAAAAACGGTTGCTAGTTCCGACGAAGTACCGGGAAAAGCTCTTAAGCTTAGCCCATGATCATCCCAGTGGCCATGCTGGGGTGAACCGAAGCAAAGACAGGTTGGGAAGGTCCTTCGACTGGGAGGGGATGGGCAAGGACGTTGCCAAGTATGTCCGGTCTTGTGAGGTATGCCAAAAGGTAGGAAAACCTCAAGACCAGGTCAAGGCCCCTCTCCAGCCACTTCCCATAATTGAGGTCCCATTTCAGCGAGTAGCTGTGGATATTATGGGTCCTTTCCCAAAAAAGACCCCCAGAGGAAAGCAGTACATACTGACTTTTGTGGACTTTGCTACCAGATGGCCGGAAGCAGTAGCTCTAGGCAACACCAGGGCTCAAACTGTGTGCCAGGCCTTAACTGACATTTTTACCAGGGTGGGTTGGCCCTCTGAGATTCTAACAGATTCGGGAACAAATTTCCTGTCAGGGGCCATGAAAGACCTGTGGGAAACTCATGGGGTGCATCATTTGGTTGCCACCCCGTACCACCACCAAACAAATGGCCTAGTGGAAAGGTTTAATGGAACATTGGGGGCCATGATCCGCAAATTCGTCAATGAACCCTCCAATAATTGGGATCTAGTGTTACAACAGTTGCTGTTTGCCTACAGGGCTGTTCCACATCCCAGTTTAGGATTCTCACCATTCGAGCTGGTGTACGGCTATGAGGTTAAGGGGCCATTACAGCTGGTAAAGCAGCAATGGGAGGGGTTTACACCTCCTCCAGGGACTAACATTCTGGACTTTGTAAGCAACCTTCAAAACACCCTCCGAGACTCTTGGGCCCTTGCTCGAGAGAACCTAAGAGATGCTCAAACGGAGCAAAAGGTCTGGTATGATCGACATGCCAAGGAGCAGTCATTCAAGGTAGGAGACCAGGTCATGGTCTTGAAGGCGCAACAGGCCCATAAGATGGAAGCGTCCTGGGAAGGACCATACATGGTCCAGGAGCGCCTGGGAGCTGTTAACTACCTCATAACATTCCCTGATTCCTCTTTAAAGCCTAAAGTGTTTCATGTTAACTCTCTAAAGCCCTTTTATCCCAGAGAATTACAGGTCTGTCACTTTACAGTTCAGGAAGGAGATGACACCGAGTGGCCTGAAGGTGTCTACTACGAAGGTAAAAGAAATGGTGGTGTGGAAGAGGTGACCCTCTCCACAACCCTGCAACGTCTGCAGCGGCAACAGATCAAGGAGCTGGGCACTCACTACGCGCCCTTGTTCTCAGCCAACCCAGGACGGACTGAGCAAACCTGCCACTCCATTGACACAGGTAATGCTCACCCGATTAGGACCCCACCCTACCGGGTGTCACCTCATGCCAAAGTTGTTATTAAACAGGAGATTGACAACATGTTGGAGATCGGTATCATCCACCCTTCTACCAGTGCATGGGCATCTCCAGTGGTTCTGGTTCCCAAACCAGATGGGGAAATACGCTTTTGTGTGGACTACCGTAAGCTCAATGCTGTAACTCGTCCAGACAACTATCCAATGCCACGCACTGATGAGCTATTGGAAAAGTTGGGACGTGCCCAGTTCATCTCTACCATTGATTTAACCAAGGGATACTGGCAGGTACCACTAGATGAACCTGCCAAGGAAAAGTCTGCCTTCATCACCCATGCAGGGCTGTATGAGTTTACTGTGCTTCCGTTCGGACTGCGGAATGCACCTGCCACCTTCCAAAGGCTGGTGGATGGTCTACTAGCAGGATTGGAAGACTGTGCAGTTGCATACCTCGATGATGTGGCCATTTTTTCTGATTCATGGCCCGAACACCTAGAACATTTGAAAATGGTTTTAGAGCGCATCAGGCAGGCAGGACTAACTGTTAAGGCCAAAAAGTGTCAAATAGGCCAAAACAGAGTGACTTACCTAGGACACCAGGTGGGTCAAGGAACCATCAACCCCCTACAGGCCAAGGTGGAGGCTATCCAACAGTGGCCTGTCCCAAGGTCAAAGAAACAGGTCCAATCCTTCTTAGGTTTGGCCGGATATTACAGGCGATTTGTACCACACTACAGCCAAATCGCTGCTCCACTAACTGATCTGACCAGAAAAACCCAGCCAAATGCAGTTAAGTGGACTGATGAGTGTCAGGAAGCCTTTATCCAGCTTAAGGCAATGCTCATGTCTGACCCTGTATTACGGGCCCCGGACTTTGACAAACCCTTCCTAGTTACCACCGATGCATCTGACCGTGGGGTAGGAGCGGTTCTAATGCAGGAAGGACGGGATCACAACTTCCATCCTGTCGTGTTTCTCAGCAAGAAGCTGTCTGAGAGGGAAAGCCACTGGTCCGTCAGTGAAAAAGAGTGTTACGCCATTGTGTATGCCTTGGAAAAGCTACGCCCATACGTTTGGGGACGGCAGTTCCAGCTACAAACCGATCATGCTGCACTAAAGTGGCTTCATACTAACAAGGGAAACAACAAAAAACTTATCAGATGGAGTTTAGCTCTCCAAGACTTTGATTTTGAAATTCAACACATTTCAGGAGCTTCCAACAAAGTTGCTGATGCACTCTCTCGTGACAGTTTCCCAGAATCTAGTGACTAAAAAGTGTTCTTTACATGTTATATGCTTAGTAGTATATGTAATAGTGCATGTGTTTATTACTCTGTTGGTTTTACAGTTTAGGAGGAAATCACCGCCAGTGCTCCCACTGTTGGTGATTTGGGGGGCGTGTCATAAGTAGTTAGTTAAGGGTTAAGTTCTACCTGTAAAGGGTTAACACTGACCTGGTGAAACACCTGACCAAAGGACCAATCAGGGAAGAGAATTTGAAAATCCCAGAGAGCGGGAACTTGGGTCTCTGTGTTCTTTGTTCTGAGTTCTTAGCCGTCTGGGACTACACCAGTCTAGACGCTTAATCAAGTCTGCTCATCTTTCTGAACTAATTTCTTCTATTCAAGCTAGTGAGTATTAGAAGTACTGGGTAATTTCATATAAGAATCCTGTGTCTGCAATTCTGTGAGTTTGTATTGATTATTCATAATTTTGCCTGTATTGTTTGTACTGAGGAAAAGGGAGAAATTTCTCCAGGGATTAATAAGATTAGACCCTATGAATGTCTATCTTGGATTCATAGAGATTGTGTATTTTTTCCTTTTTTTTATTCTTTTAATAAACTCTTTTAAGTTCAGGACTTGGTTAAGTTCCTTACCTGTGGATTCAGGGGAAGGAAGCTAGGTGCCACTCTGTGGAGACAATGGTTGTCTCCAAGCAGAGAAAGCAGGGAAGGGAGAGGGAAGGAAAGGAATCTTCCTCCCTCTGTGCTTTGACCTGTGCTTCCCCGGGAAAGTCTCTGGAAGGAGGAGAGGGAGGGGGGAAGTGGGCTGCTTCCCTGTGTGTAGAGATTCAAGGAGGTTGAATCAAGATATCTCTCTCTCCGGAGCAGGCTGGAGAGAGGGAAGAGAAGGGAGGGGGAAGGTTCCTCCTCTGTGAGTGGATCTGTGTTCCCAGGGAGTGTCTTTGAAGGGAGACAGGGGGGGACAGAGGGGTGTCTCAATTCACCGAAATAATCGAGTGGTGGCAGCGAGAAGGAATCCTACCCTAAGGGTTAGGGTGGGGGGAGAATACCTGCGGGTCCCCATCTTTGAACCCACAAGCTCAAAGTGGGGGTGAGACCCTAGGACAGCCCTGGATGTCTACAGGTTGCATTAGCCAATCCAACCATTCGGCACTTGCAGATGGGCACCTCTGTATTGTGCCTGAGTCTTGTACAGCTATGAAAGTCTGATAGATGCTGATATTTTCCCGTCTTTTTAACCAGCACTAATACCAGGCCAGGCCAGGGCTGGGAAGAGAGAGAGAGCAGCAGGTTTCCCCAATTGTTTCCTGCTTGCTTTTTCTTGACTAGCTTCACCTCTGCACCAACCTGCACTTTTCCTATGTGAGCCTGGCTAGCTCAGTTGGCAAAGCATCAGACTTTTAATCTGAGGGTCCAGGGTTCAAGTCCCTGGTTAGGTGATAAACTTTTCACTATGATTGTAAAAATCTGACTTTCTGGGTACTTCTTTGGTGTTACTCTTTCTCTTCAGGATTTTCCTTTCCTAAGAAGGGCCTTTGTGTGGGGGAGATTGAAGGAACAACTCCTTGACATCCCCTCTGTCCTTGCAGCCTGGAGGAATAAAGGCCTCTGGGCATAGAGCATGTTCCTCCCCTGCACACACACACACAGAATATCCCTAAGGAATTAGAATCACCTGCTGCCTTCCCCTGTCCTGCTGGATCCCCAAATGAAGATGCTCTTCAGCCCAAACCCATGTCCCCTCTTTTCCCAGTGCCCCTCAGACCCAACCCTCAGTCCCTCCTATGCTCACTGCTCCTCACTCCCAACCAGAGCCTGCTCCTCTTCACCCTTCTCTGTCCCAACCCACAGCCCCCTTCTATTCCCAGTGCCCCTCAATCCCAACCCACAGCCCCCTCCTATTCCCAGTGCCCCTCAATCCCAACCCACAGACCCCCCTCCTCATGCTGCTCCTCAATCCCAACCCACAGCTCCCTCCTTCCCTCCAGCAGCAGGTGCTTCAGACCCCCTCAGGAAGATTTTCTTGCAAGGTTTCGTGTATGAGTCTGCATGTGGATTTCACAGTATGTTGGAAATAGGTTGGGTTGCTTGCCGAAATGATCACTGGTGGCTGGTGTTGGATTCCCAGTCTCCATGTTATTGGGGCAGGAGAAACAAAGGGTTGTTATCCTTGCTGTGTGAATCAAGGACTCAACCCTGGGTGTAAACTAAATGAGCTGCCCACAGATTCTGGAAGCCACAATGAGCATTTGGTGTGATAGCTCAGACCTGTCCCTGTCCCAGAGGGAGGGGGTCACCTGCAAGGGGCTTGGATCACTGACCTATCAGCTCTTAACTCCCAAACTTTCAGTAACTCTATTATCAGTGCCAGTGAGTGTAATTTAAACCATAAGAAAAACCACACTGGGCTAGACCAAAGGTCCATCTAGCTCTGTATTTTATCTTCTGACAGTAGCTAATACCAGGTGCTCTAAAAGCATCTCAACAAGGCACCACTGGGAGTTGAACCCAGGATCTCCTGTTTACAAAATAGGTACTTTAACCAGCTAAACCATGGTGCCTGCCTGTGGCTAAAGTACAGTGTCTGCTCACACCTGACTCCCTGCATCCCCACCTGGGCCCCACAAAGCAGAGCAGCAGGTGAGGTTTTTCTTGCAAGCTGTGTGTGTGTGAATCTTTGGCCAGGTCTGCACTACAAAGTTATTTCAGCAGAATTATATTGCTCAGGTGTGTGAAGAACACACTATGCTCCCTCGGTTGGCACTGCAATGCCACATCTGGTGACAAAACTGCCCTGTTTTGGTGACCAAATAAAACCACTTCGATGAGCTTTTTGCAGCAAACTTAAAGTGACAGAGTGTCAGTGTAGATGCTGCTGTTCATTATATCACCATAACTGGCCTCCTCCAGTATCCCACTACGCCCTCTGTGAACTCGCCTGCCCTGCATTCCTGCTACAGAGCCATGGGCCCCTCCCCTTTCATAGCTCCAGGAAGTTCTGACAGCTGAGCCTGCTGCTCTGCTCCGGCAGCCAGGAGCAAATCACTGCCATGGATGCTGCTCTCTCCCGCACTGCGAACACAGAGCAGGTGGTGGGAGTTTCCTTACAGTGTAGGGGGGCCACTGGAATCCGAACTGTGACACGCCCAGGACATCCCTTTCCTTGAGGAGGCTCTTACCTTCTAAACAGGGACATCTGTTTTCTAGTAAAATCACGAAAAGGGAAGGAGAAAACTCGAAAGAGGTTCCCCCTGGCGCTCACGTACATGAACCCGAATACTCTCTCAGTCCTCAAAGAGAGACCTGGAGAAGGAGACTTGCTGAAGCAAAGCCACAGGGGCCTTTGAGGTTTCCCTGGCCCCTGGCCCCTCGCCCCTGTCCTGCCTGCCTGATGTCAGCATCTCTCTGTGAGGTCACCACCTCCACACCACCTTTGACCAATTGTCTGAGGTCCTGCAAAAGGCCTTTGTGATGTCACTGCCACACCCCTCCCTTGCTGGGCTAATGTCCTGCCCCTGCCCAGGCACTTTGGAGGTTTAAGCTACTCCCTGTGGATCACCCCACTCAAGGAGCGTTCGTTCTCGGAAGCAAGCTGGCTAGACAGGAAAACATCAGACGCTGTTTGGATGGACAGGGTGGGTCTCAGGGGAGGGGCAGAGAGGGTGGGTGGGGGGAAACTGAATGCAATGCTCCAGATGTGGCCTCACCAGTGCTGAATAGAGGGGAATAATCACTTCCCTCCATCTGCTGGTAACGTTCCTACTAATCCAGCCCAATATGACCAGTTACCCATATTGAATGCAGACACAGCAATATCTGATACATTGGTTTCTGTCCATTCAGGAGGTTATTTCCCACCTATTCATAAATAATGAAGCTGCTCTAAGCAGAGGGGAGAGAGCTGTCCCATCCGTGCAGTTAATCCATCTCCCCGAGAGGTGGTAGCTATGTCAGTGGCGGAAGCTATGTTGGTGGGTGTGCAAGCTGTGGTGTCTCCATGTGTATATAAAGTTTAATCAAACCCCATTTTTAAAACCCCTGTGGTCTGGGAATAGAAAAGGAGCTCTCTGAGGCAGAGCCTGTCCTTCAAAATCCTTAAGATCACTGACTTGCTTCTGCAAATGTCATGGGGGTATAGCTCAGTAGTAGAGTGTTTGACTGCAGTTCAAGTGGTCCTTGGTTCAAATCCAAGTGCCCCCTTCCAAACATCTTACTTCAGTAAAAATAATTCTATTTTCAGGAGCTCCACTAAATAGGGATCCCTGAAATGAATGGACACACTCAATGTTTTCCTGTGCAAATGCATAAAAACCTAGCAAACATGTCCCCCAGCTGAAATCAGTTCCAATCCTCTAAGTGTCTAGGTTTGTTTTCATCAATTAAACAAAGGCACATGAAGACACATTTGCAGGTCCTTGGCCTCCATGGGCTACAATGTGCAGAAGAACAAGAACCACATCCACTTGGGAGGCATGGACTAGTCTGTATTACATTTGGTAAGTAAGTTGCCATTGGGACTGAAAACTCTACTGGGGGTGGACAGGAGCCTGTTACAAAAATAAAATAACCAAGATTTACCAAAAGCAACAAAGAATCCTGTGGCACCTTATAGACTAACAGACGTTTTGCAGCATGAGCTTTCGTGGGTGAATACCCACTTCTTCGGATGCAAGATTTACCAAACTCCCTGTTACACATTCAATCCTCTCTTTGTGCACACGGCATCAACTGGGGCTCTAATAAATGGCAACCTTCCTTTCACACAGATCGTTGTTCCTTGTGACTTTCAGATGCATTCGAATGGCAGCTGTTCAGAGGTCATGTGCTGCTAGTTCATGAGCAGCAGCAGAGTCTCTGTACATTACCAACTGTAGAGCTGGGTGTGTCTGCATCCAAGTAACTGCAGAGTCAGTGTAGTACCAGACAGTTAATTGCACAGTCTCACTTTCTGGTCTCATTGATCATTTGGGTAGAAACAGCAACGGTTTGGTGGGTTTTGGTTTTTCCCCTTAGTTTTCTCCTAAGGAATGTGTGATCTTGAGCATGTTAGTTTAAGTTCCCTGTGGGTCAGGAAAATTCCATCTCCTTGAAATAGCTGGGGAAGTGACCTGTTTGTATAACCTAGAATAAAGGAGCTTTTAAAGAAGAAACTGCTTTACAAATATGCTGAGATAAAAACAGTAAATTCCACAGCCAGACACCAGGCCAGGATCAATGGATGGGGCCAGGATCACTTAATTACAGAAGAAACAAACTCTTGGGAAATAGCTGTAATTTGTCCCGAAACCTTTCCTTGTTCTCATATGCTATCACGGATTCTCTTCTAGAGGGCAGAGTTAAGGTTATCTGAGCATGTACCATCACTCTGTATTCCCGGTTTTTCCAGAGTTTGAGTTTTACTGAACTCGATGTTCTGGAAGGTAAGAGACATTCACAGTCAAAGTTAACTTTCTGTTAACAAAGGTTTTGTTTGTGACAAATAATGAGACTAATCCCTCTCTGCGGTAATTCCACGGACTTCAGTGTACTCTTTCTCTATTTCTAGTTCCAAAAAAAATAAGCAAATTAAAACAACCTTGAGACCTAAAATGCTGTGAGAAAATGGAAATTTTAGTAGCTCAAATATTTCAGTTTCTTCTGTGTCTTGTGCGTGTGTAAATGGCAAAGCATGTTAATTTATAAGCACATCTTTCTTAACTTCTTTAAATATTCTGTAGTACATTGACTAGATCAGGTGGGTTGTTCAATGCAGTGAGGTTTTCATGCATTGCCTAATACATATTTTTCGTATTAAGTAAATGAACACAACTCATTGAACACAAAATTGTGTATTTCATGCTGTGAACTGTGTTGGTAGCTCAAATTAATAGGTTTATTTTCTCTCTCTCTTTCTCTCTCTGTGAGGCACAACAAAATAATTTAGTGATGCTGAAAACGTTCCCTTCTCCTCCAGAACTGCCTTGGAATCACCTTCCCTTTGTAGATTAATCTGCCCCTGTGTCTCTACAAGGAAAATATAGTTTCTATGAAAAAAACACAATTTTTTAATTAAAGGGACTGAGACAGAATAGGTTACTCAGACATAGGTTAGGGGTTTGTTATAGAAGTGGGTGGGTGAGATTCTGTGGCCTGCGTTGTGCAGGAGGTCAGACTAGATGATCATAATGGTCCCTTCTGACCTTAAAGTCTATGAGAATAGCCACATGATGGTGACACATCAGGAATGCAAAGCAACAGGTTCCTGGTTTGCACATCGATGGTGACAAGGGATTGAACTCGACTCCCCTCTTTTCACAGACACATTTGTTTTATTCTCTGAGGTGAAACGTAAGTTTAAATGTTGTACTTAGTCCTCTGCCTTGTAGCTTCAACAGCCGCAGATGCAAGATGAGTTACTGCAGCCTAGACCTTGTGTCCGTGTTTAGGTGGGTTTCACCTAAATGTTCAAGCAGCTCACAGCAATGTCCTGAGCTCCCCAAGTGCCACTGACAGCTGAGCTCTTCCTGCCCACTGAGCCCAGCCCAGACAGTGGGTGGGGGTGAGTTTGTACCCAAATAACTGACAGAGCCAAGCAAGGAGCAAAGAAATGTTTGCTCCGGTCACTAGGTCTCTGTTTCTATTGCTCGTTTGCTCTCTCCCCTTCCCTGATAAGGAGCAACGGTAAGAGAAGAAGAGGTTAAAACATGTGCTAGGTGGTGGCTGGGTTTGGATGACAAATTTAAAACCATCTCAGCGCCCTCTAGTGTGACACTGACACCATCAGATTCTCACCTTTCACTCACACTTCATTAATAACAGTTTCCATGAACTACTTTGCTGTGATTATTTCAATGGCTCCTACACTGATACCTGCTGCCCCTTCTGGCTGGTTAATTGCACTATTTGGAACCTGCTCCTAAAATTACACCCTTCCTGGGAGCAAGATTCAGAACTGCCCAAGGAAACCCCATTGGGTTTCAAGTGCAGCCCAGGCAGGGTGGCAAGGGGACAGCCCAGGGGTCTCAGAGCTTCTTCTTCCTCACAGAGAGAAGGTTAAGGGGGGCCACTAGTTATGACTCCTGGGTTTTAGTCCTGGCTGTGGGAGGAAAGGGGTGTTTAGTGGATTAGAGTTGGGGGCTTAGGAATCAAAGAGGAAACATCTCCCTTTTCAGCTTCAATGCACATTGAACAAGAACATGGCTTCTCATCTCTTAGGTTTCAGAGGAGCAGCCGTGTTAGTCTGTATCCTCAAAAAGAACAGGAGTACGTGTGGCACCTTAGAGACCAACAAATTTCTTAGGTTCTGTTGCCATCATGTGGCCATTCCATTTCACTTCTTATTGTTAAAAGGTCTGGGTACTTCAATAAGGCTAATCATCTAGTGGAACAAGCTCCGCAAGGGACGTGGTTAATTCCCCATCACTGCCCTGTGTAAATGAAGACCGCAGCTCTTGCTGCAAGACACCTGGTGTGTGGGTGTCCCTGTTCCCCCTTCAGAACCTCTGGTACATGGTGCTTCCCTCCTCCCAGTTCAAGATCCCCATCATGTGGGTGCTCCCATCCAGGATCTCTGGTGGGTGTCTCTGTCCCCCACCCCATGAACTAGCTCCAGTGTGTGGTTTCCCCTGCCTGCCCCCATCTGGGATCTGTGGGTGTCTCTGTTCCCCTTTTCAAGATCCGTGTTGCAGGGGGGCATCCCTCCCCCCAAGTCAGACTCCCCATCGTGTTGGTGCTCCCATCCCCCCTTCCAGGCTCTGCGGGGGGTGTGTGTGTGTGTCTAAAAAGAGACTGTGTCTCACTGTCTTGCCCAGGCTACACTGCAGGGGCTGTTCACAGGTGCAATCCCACTACTGATCAGCACAGGAGATTTGATCTGCTCTGTTTCCAACCTGGGCCGGTTTACCCCTCCTTAGGCAACCTGGGAACCCCAAGCTCCCCCGGGATCACCATATTGATGCTGAACTTAGTGCGGACACCCGATCGGCACAGCCCCCTGCAGCCCAGAACTCCTGAGCTCAAGCGATCCACTGGCCTCAGTCTCCCCAGGAGCTGGGATCACAGGTACCAGCCATGGAGCCTGGCTTGTTTCTCAGCCTGGCAGCTGGAGCTTTAAACTCTGCTTGTGAGCTCTGTGCCTTGGCCAGACGGGGACAGCCTGGAACTGGGAAATGCTTCTGCTCCCCCCGCCCCCGTCTCATGTCGAGCTGCAGGCGCCGCTGTCCTCCCAGGTAAGATCCCGGATGTTTCGGTGCCCCCTTCCCCCGCCCAGGTGTCCGGGTATCTCTCCCCCCCCATACAGAATCCTGGATGTGTGGGTGTCCGTCCCTCTGCAGAGGATCCCGGAGTGTGGATGCCCTTGTCCCCCGCTACAACATCCTGGGTGTGTGGGTGCCACTCTCCCCACCGTAGATCTCTGGTGGGTGGGTCCCCAGGGTGTGAGTGCTCCCAGCCCCCGATACAGGCTGCGGGGGGGGGGGGGTATAACTGGCTCTCCCTGTCCTGCCCAGGCGGTGCTACAGCAGCTGTTCACAGGGGCAGCAACCCCACTGTCAACCTGCAGCTTTAACCTGCTCCAGGGGTGACCTGCTTCACCTTCCTGTGGGAGCCCAGGGACCCCAAACTTCCCAGAATCACCTGATTGATGCCGAGCTTAGCACAGACACCGGCTCAGCATGGCAGGGTGCTGCCCTGAGCCCTGACAATCAGCTTCCCTCCGCCTCCTGCTGCACAGCGAGGGTCCCACGCGAGAGGCTTCGTGCCCAGTTCGTTCAGGAGCGTCCCAGGCTCCAGCTGTAAACTCTGCTGGTCAGTTCTGATCTTTGGCCACACGGGGGCGGCAGTAACAGTCCCATCTAAACGCTGTTTGCGTTCGGCCCTTCGGATCGCAGATTGTAACCCGCGGGCAGATCTCTGAGTGCAGCCAGATCCCTCCCCAAACTGAACATTGAAGCAGCAGCTCCCATTGGAAAGATCAGGATTTTTGCCTTTAAAAACAAGGGAAATATCTGCAGAGAGAAACTGAAGAAGCTCACTTGATTTCATTGACTCCATGAATGTTCCTCTGTGTCCCCCTAGGAGTCATGCCCCACATTTTGGGGACCACTGAACCCTACTCGCTAAGCAGGGGCTAGTGATGCCAAAGCCCAGGGAAAGGGAGAACAAGTGCGGGGCCCCCAGCACTGGAGCCATGTGAAGGGGCTGCAGGAGAGGAGCAATGGGTGGTGGCCCAGGGAGTTAAGGGCAAAGGGGGCACAGGAAGGGGCAGGAGTTAGGGGTGAAGGAGGTGCAAGGGTTGGGAGTGCAGGAGCTAGCGGTAAAGGGGGAGTGGGGATCGTCCAGGGGCAATGGGGAAGTGCCAAAGTACAAGCTTTGCCCAGGGCACCATTTTCCCTAATGCTGGACTGAGCAAACAATTGGAAATGACCCTTCAGTGAGACCAGAACCATAGTGTAGAAAAGCCCCTTTGTTAAGTGGTGGTGACTGAGGGCTTAGGGAGATGGGTTAGAAAACAACAGCCACTTGTCTGTGGAGATTTGATTCTTGCCTGCTAGGCCAGGCTGGGGTGTGGTGTCTCCATGGCTGTACTTCCAGTGTCTGATCTGCCACAGGGAGCCAAGTCTAGACATACTCAGAGGATCTATGCCAGGGTTCCTCAAACTTCCTTTCACTACAACCGCTTTTTGCCAAAAAAAACCCCAAAAAACTTACTACATGACCCTAGAAAGACACACCAAGCCCCTCTACACTGAGCACAGGCAGAGGAGACAAAGCCTGAGCCCTGCCCCAGTTGGGGGAGGGCAAAACCAGAGCTTGAGGGATTCAGCCCTGGGTGGTGGGGCTCAGACTTTTGGTTTCAGCCCCAGGCACCAACAAGTCTAATGCCAGCCCTGGCGACCCCATTAAAACAGGGTTATGACCCACTTTGGGGTCTTGCCCCACAGTTTGAGAACCACTGCTCTATGCTGAGGGGAGAGAGTTTTCCTGTGGGTGTAGTTAATCCACTTCCCAAGAGGTGGCAGCTATGTCAGTGGGAGAAGCTATATCGGTGGGTGTGCAAGCTGTGGTGTTTACCACATTTAAGAAGTTTAATCAAACCCCATTTTGAAAACCACCTGTGGTCTGGGAATGGCAAAGGAGCTTGATGAATCAGGGTTTGTCCTTCAAAGTCCTGGACATCACGATTCCATACTCCTGTTGTCATTGGGGATATTGCTCAGTGTTAGAGTGCTTAACTGCAGTTCAAATAGTCCTCAGTTCAAACCCCCCTGTTCTCTTATAACCTTCTTTCTTTTTTTTAAAAAAGTTAAACATTTTCATTTCCATTCTCCATTCTGTTCAGGGGCTCCTCTATACAGGAGTGCTTGATAACAATGTAAACACTCAACATTTTGCTGTCCAAATGCACAAAAACCTAGCAAAGCTGTCCATCAGCTGAAATCAGATCCAATCCTCTAAGTGTCTAGTTTATGTTTTCATCAGTTAAACAAAGGTATCATACGAATGTACATTTGCAGATCCCTCTTCTCCAGGAGCTATGTTGTGCAGAAGAAGAAGAACCACATCCAGCTGCAGTTCAGGAGTCTGATGACCAAAGAGCCACAAAGTGTTCTCAGGGCTGGAGAAAAATGCCTTCTAGTGAGCTATTGAACGAGCTCAACCTGTTTAGCTTATCAAAAGAAGATTGAAAGGTGACTTCATTGAAGTGTTGAAGGGCCTTAATGGAGAGAAAAGATGGGGTATGAAAGGGCTCTTTAATCGAGCAGAGAAAGGCATAACAAGACCCAATGGCTGGAAGGTGAAAAGAGACAAATTCATATTACAACTAAGGCACAAATATTCAACATCGAGGATGATTCACCACAGGAACAAGCTCCCAAGGAAAGTGGTGGATTCGCCATATCCTGATGTCATTTCATGAAGACTAGATGCCTTTCTGGAATGTGTTTGCCCCAAAAGTAGATATTGTGTCATACAGGAGGCCTGTGATATGCAGGGGGTCAGGTTAGATGCTCTAATGGTCTCTTCTGGCCATAAAGTCGACTAATTTCTGAAAAACTGAGTGTAGCATTGGGAGCAGCGTCTGATGTTTTCCTGTCTAGCCGACTTGCTTCCTAGAACGAACGCTCCTTGAGTGGGGTGATCCACAGGGAGTAGCTCAAACCTCCACAGTGCCTGGCCAGGGGCAGGACATTAGCCCAGCAAGGGAGGGGTGTGGCAGTGACATCACAAAGGCCTTTTGCAGGACCTCAGACTATTGGCCAAAGGCGGTGGGGAGGTGGTGACCTCACAGAGAGATGCTGACATCAGCCAGACAGGACAGGGGCGAGGGGCCAGGGAAACCTCAGAGACCCCTGTGGCTTTGCTTCAGCAAGTCTCCTTCTTCAGGTCTCTCTTTGAGGACTGAGAGAGTATTCGGGTTCACGTACGTGAGCGCCAGGAGGAACCTCTTTCGAGTTTTCTCCTTCCCTTTTAGTGATTTTACTAGAAAACAGCCGTCCCTGTTTAGAAGGTAAGAGCCTCCTTGAGGTTTGAAACCTGTTCAGTCTGATCCATCTGGTGACCGTTGAATTCTAGGCATGGAAAACACGACCTTAAGGAGGCAGAATTTTATTCCGCACCTGGGATTTTGTCCCTTAAAATCACTGGGGACATTAGGGTTTGTTCTTTTTGTTTCACCTTTTCCTCCATCCCTCCCTCCCTCCTTTCTCTTTGTGTCTTGCTTCTTTTGTCCTTTCTCCTGTTCCCCTCCCAAAACCCGGAGCCGTGTCGGGGTGTGTTTGGGGCGGGGGCTTAGAGGGGGATGGGCGGCACTGGGGGAGGGGGAGCTTGGGGGTGTTGGGGCGGGGGCAGAAGAGGGGATGGGCGGCATCGGGGAAGGGGAGCTCGGGGGTTGGGCACGGGAGCAGAGAGGGGATGGGCGGCACTGTGGGAGGGGAGCTCGGGGTGTTTGTGTGCGGGAGCAGAAGAGGGGATGGGCGGCATCGGGGAGCTCTGGGGTGTTTGGGGGGGCACAGAGGGGATGGGCGGCACTGGGGAGGAGCTGGGGGTGTTTGGGGCAGGGTCAGAGAGGAGGAGGGGCGGCACTGGGGAGGGAGCTCAGGGGTGTTTGGGGTGGGGCAAAAGAGGGGATGGGCGGCACTGGGGAGGGGAGCTGGGGGTGTTAGGGGCAGGGGCAGAGAGGGGATGGGCGGCACTGGGGAGGGGAGCTCGGGGGTGTTGGTTCGGGGCAGAAGAGGGGAGGGCGGCACTGGGGAGGAGCTCAGGGGGTGTTTGGGGCGGGGTCAGAGAGGGGAGGGGCGGCACTGGGGAGGGGAGCTCAGGGGTGTTTGGGGCAGGGGCAGAAGAGGGGATGGGCGGCACTGGGGAGAGGGAGCTCGGGGGTGTTTGGGGCAGGGGCAGAGAGGGGATGGGCGGCACTGGGGAGGGGAGCTCGGGGGTGTTGGGGACGGGGCAGAAGAGGGGAGGGGCGGTACTGGGGAGGGGAGGTCGGGGGTGTTGGGGACGGGGCAGAAGAGGGGATGGGCGGCACTGGGGAGGAGCTCAGGGGTGTTGGGGACGGGGTCAGAGAGGGGATGGGCGGCAGTGGGGAGGGGAGCTCAGGGGGTGTTGGGGGCAGGGGCAGAGAGGGGATGGGCGGCACTGGGGAGGGGAGCTCTGGGGGTGTTGGGGCGGGGTCAGAGAGGGGATGGGCGGCACTGGGGAGGGGAGCTCAGGGGGTGTTGGGGGCGGGTCAGAGAGGGGATGGGCGGCACTGGGGAGGGGGAGCTCGTGGGGTGTTGGGGCGGGTCAGAGGGGATGGGCGGCACTGGGGAGGGGAGCTTGGGAGGGGTTGGGGGCGGGGGCAGAGAGGGGATGGGCGGTAGTGGGGAGGGGAGCTCGGGGGTGTTGGGGCGGGGGCAGAGAGGGGATGGGCGGCAGTGGGGAGGGGAGCTCAGGGGTTTGGGGGCGGGGCAGGAGGGGGATGGGCGGCACTGGGGAGGGAGCTCGGGGGTGTTGGGGGCGGGGTCAGAGAGGGGATGGGCGGCACTGGGGAGGGGAGCTCAGGGGTTGGGGCGGGGCAGAGAGGGGATGGGCGGCATCAGGAGGAGCTCAGGGGTTGGGGCATGGCAGAGAGGGGATGGGCGGCGCTGGGAGAGCTCAGGGGTTGGGGGCGGGGCAGAGAGGGGATGGGCGGCAGTGGGGAGGGAGCTCAGGGGTTGGGGGCTGGGCAGGAGGGGATGGGCGGCGCTGGGGAGGAGCTCAGGGGTTGGGGTCAGGGCAGGGAGGGGAGGGGCGGCAGTGGGGAGGGGAGCTCAGGGGTTGGGGTGGGGCAGAGGGGATGGGCGGCGCTGTGGGAGGGGAGCTCGCGGGGGTTGGGGCGGGGCAGGGAGGGGATGGGCGACAGTGGGGAGGGGAGCTCAGGGGTTGGGGTCAGGGCAGGAGGGGAGGGGCGGCAGTGGGGCAGGGGAGCTCAGGGGTTGGGGTGGGGCAGAGAGGGGATGGGCGGCACTGGGGGTGGGGCGCTCGGGGTTGGGGGCGGGGGCAGAGAGGAGGGGCGGCAGTGGGGAGGGGAGCTCGGGGTTGGGCTGCTCAGGAGCCGCCTCGCGAACGCTTCAAGGCCACGTGACGCCCTCTCGGAAACTCCGCCTCTCCCGAGACAGCCAATAGGAAGAGGAGGCAGAGCCCTGACCAATGGGAGCGCGAGAAGAAACCTTCCCCCCCCCCGCCCAGTTCCAGGGTGAGGTTGGGGGCTGCAGTGACCAGAGCCCCCAGCAGGGTGCATCGGGGGCTGCAGTGACCAGAGCCCCAGCAGGGTGCATCGGGGCTGCAGTGACCAGAGCCCCAGCAGGGTGCATCGGGGGCTGCAGTGACCAGAGCCCCAGCGGGGTGCATCGGGGCTGCAGTGACCAGAGCCCCAGCAGGGTGCAGCGGGGGACTGCAGTGACCAGAGCCCCAGCAGTGTGCATCGGGGCTGCAGTGACCAGAGCCCCAAGCAGGGTGCAGCGGGGGCTGCAGTGACCAGAGCCCCAAGCAGAGTGCATCGGGGGGGGGCCGGGAGGGACCAGAGCCCCCAGCAGGGTGCATCGGGGGGGCTGCAGTGACCAGAGCCCCCAGCAGGGTGCATCGGGGGGGGGCTGCAGTGACCAGAGCCCCCAGCAGGGTGCAGCGGGGGGGGGGGCTGCAGTGACCAGAGCCCCCAGCAGGGTGCATCGGGTGGGGGCTGCAGGGACCAGAGCCCCCAGCAGGGTGGAGCGGGCGGGGGGAGCGGCAGTGACCAGAGCCCCCAGCAGGGTGCCATGGTGGGGGGGGGGCTGCACTGACCAGACCCCCCAGCAGGGGGGCTGCCGGCCGTGGGGTTCCCTGCAGTCTGGTGCCATTCACAGGGAGACCCGCAATAGCCTGACCCCCCCACCCCGTCCGAGCTCCCGCCCTGCCCCCAGCCCACTGCCTCTTGAGCAGCCCCCTGCGGTGTCACCACTACCCCCGGCTGTGTCCCCGCAGCTTCCCAGCCCCCAGCTCCTCCGGTGGCCCCCCACACTTCCTCCCTGCAGCCTGCCCCATTCCCCCCCTGAGTCCCAGCTTCACCCCCGACATCTCTCCAACCCACCTCCCCCCATCGCAGCCTCTGCCCCCCAGTGCCCCGGCCCTGCTCCCCGGGGGGCTTGAGAGGCCCCCACCCCGGCCGCTCCACGCCCCACAATGGGCAGCTGCTGGCGCTGAGGAAGGGGGGTCTGGGCCAGGCCAGGTGCTGGGCCGATCCTGGTGAAAGAGAGACGAGCCGGCAAGGCTGAGAGGCCCCTCCCTTGTCTGGGGGGGGGGACAGGGGCTCCCACAATTCGGCCAGTGTCACCCTCCCCCAGCCAGAGGAGACGTCCGCTCCCCGCAGGCCGGGCTCCAACACCACCCCGCAGGGGGGAGCCCCAGTCCAGCAGTGCCCCCACCCTCCCCATCAGCAGCCAAGCCGGGAACCTGCCCTTCTCCCCTGCGAGGGCTGCAGGACTCCTGCCCCGCAGCACCAGCCTCCCCCCATGTCCCCGGGGTGGGGTGGGGGAAGGGGGGATTCCTTCTTCCCATTGCCCAGATCCCACCCCCACCCCGGGCTGCCCAGACGGGAGCCAGGGGCTGCACCAGACGGGAGCCAGAGGCTGCCCAGACGGGAGCCAGGGGCTGCAGCAGTTGGCTGCTTCCCCAGGGCTACCAAGGAGCCGCCAGGAGAAGGGACGAGATTCTCCACGGCGCTGCAGCCGTTCACACTGGGACCTGTCTCACACGGGGGAAACTGAGGCACCAGGGAGGGCGCGATGGGCTGCACCAGCTCAGATTGGGAGTCTGTGGGAGAGCCAGGAACAGAACCCAGGAGTCCTGGCTCCATGGGCAGCTTGGGACTCCTCCACTTGGGGAGGCTGGGCGGGCCCGGACTGTGGCCCTGCCCCAAGGCCTGCTGCCACTCAGCCTCCTCCTGCCAAAGCCCCGCCCACACGCCCCCTCCACCCCGCCCACACTCCCCCTTCAGCCCCGCCCACACGCCCCTTCAGCCCCGCCCACATGCCCCCCTCAGGACCCCTTTGTTCCACTCCCCTGACCCCCCCCGCCCACCTCTCACGTCTCTTCCCACGAGGCCCTGCCACTTGTGCCTCTTCGCCCCCACCCCAAGGCCCCCCGCGCCTGCCTCTCTGCCGTTTGCACCCCCGGCCTCTCCCCCCACGGCCCCATGTGGCCGGATGGAGCTTGGGAAAGGGCGGAGTGAGGATGGGGCCTTGCGGGGGAGAGGACTCGCGGGAGCAGGGCCTCTGGGTGGAGCACGGGCCAGGTGCCTCCCCGGGCCCCTTATACCCACCGCCTCTGCCTGGCTCCCGGCCTCCCCGGCTCTAACCACTAGACCCAGCGGCACTGGGACAATTTGTACAGTGAGAGGTTCTGAGAGCCAGTGAACAAACCTGTAAACCCTGCACAGGATGGAAACCACTTCAAGCCGGGGGGTGCACAAGACTGGCCCCCACACCCTTCCCAGAGCCAGCGGTGGGACCCGGATACCCTGGCTCCCAACCCCCCACTATAACCACTAGCCTGCACTGCCCTGCCAGAGCTGGGGAGAAGAACCAGGAGTCCTGGCTCCCAGCCTGGTCGTGGGTGGAGCAGGACGTACTGGCCATGGGCTCAGCTGGGCATCACTTACCATTAGGCTGGATGGTATCCCAGTGCTGACCTCCAGACCCACAGCTCTGCTGGTGCCCCTCACTCCCGACCCGCAGCCCCTTGGTTCCCCCCAGCACTGACGGTGCCCCTCACGCCCGACCCGCAGCCCCTGCTATCCCAATCCTGATCTCCAGACCCACAGTTCTGCTGGTGCCCCTCACTCCCGACCTGCAGCGACTGGGCTTCCCGCGGAGCTCCCCAGTCACTGTGCTACCGGTGCCCCTCAGTCCCGACCCGCAGCCCCTCCTATCCCAGTCCTGATCTCCACACCCACAGCTCTGCTGGTGCCCCTCACTCCCGACATGCAGCCCCTGCTTTCCCAGTCCTGATCTCCAGACTCACAGTTCTGCTGCTGCCCCTCACTCCCGACCCGCAGCCCCTCCTATCCCAATCCTGATCTCCAGACCCACAGCTCTGCTGGTGCCCCTCACTCCCGACCCGCATCCCCCTGGATTCCCCGCTGAGCTACCCAGTTACTGCGCTGCCGGTGCCCCTCACTCCCGACCCGCAGCCCCTACTATCCCAGACCTGACCTCCAGACTCACAGCTCTGCTGGTGCCCCTCACTCCCGACCCGCAGCCCCTGCTATCCCAGTCCTGACCTCCAGACCCACAGCTCTGCCGGTGCCCCTCACTCCCGACCCGCAGGCCCTTAGCCGTCCACCAGTTCTGACGGTGCCCCTCACTCCCGACCCGCAGCCCCTCCTATCCCAATCTTGATCTCCAGACCCACAGCTCTGCTGATGCCCCTCACTCCCGACCTGCAGCGACTGGGCTTCCCGCGGAGCTCCCCAGTCACTGTGCTGCCGGTGCCCCTCTCTCCCGACCCGCAGCCCCTCCTATCCCAATCCTGATCTCCACACCCACAGCTCTGCTGGTGCCCCTCACTCCCGACCCGCAGCCGCCTGGATTCCTCGCTGAGCTCCCCAGTTACTGCGCTGCCGGTGCCCCTCACTCCCGACCCGCAGCCTCTGCTTTCCCAGTCCTGACCTCCAGACTCACAGCTCTGCTGGTGCCCCTCACTCCTGACCCCCAGACCCCTGGGTTCCCTTCAGCTCTACCGGTGCCCCTCACTCCCGTCCCGCAGCCCCCTGGGTTCCCCCCAGCTCTAGTGGTGCCCCTCACTCCTGACCCGCAGCCCCTGCTATCCCAGTCCTGATCACACCCACAGCTCTGCTGGTGCCCCTCACTCCCGACCCGCATCCCCCTGGATTCCCCGCTGAGCTACCCAGTTACTGCGCTGCCGGTGCCCCTCACTCCTGACCCGCAGGCCCTTAGGCGTCCACCAGTTCTGACGGTGCCCCTCACTCCCGACCCGCAGCCCCTCCTATCCCAATCCTGATCTCCAGACCCACAGCTCTGCTGATGCCCCTCACTCCCGACCTGCAGCGACTGGGCTTCCCGCGGAGCTCCCCAGTCACTGTGCTACCGGTGCCCCTCAGTCCCGACCTGCAGCCCCTCCTATCCCAATCCTGATCTCCACACCCACAGCTCTGCTGGTGCCCCTCACTCCCGACATGCAGCCCCTGCTTTCCCAGTCCTGACCTCCAGACTCACAGTTCTGCTGCTGCCCCTCACTCCCGACCCGCAGCCCCTCCTATCCCAATCCTGATCTCCAGACCCACAGCTCTGCTGGTGCCCCTCACTCCCGACCCGCATCCCCCTGGATTCCCCGCTGAGCTACCCAGTTACTGCGCTGCCGGTGCCCCTCACTCCCGACCCGCAGCCCCTACTATCCCAGACCTGACCTCCAGACTCACAGCTCTGCTGGTGCCCCTCACTCCCGACCCGCAGCCCCTGCTATCCCAGTCCTGACCTCCAGACCCACAGCTCTGCCGGTGCCCCTCACTCCCGACCCGCAGGCCCTTAGCCGTCCACCAGTTCTGACGGTGTCCCTCACTCCCGACCCGCAGCCCCTCCTATCCCAATCATGATCTCCACACCCAGTGCTCTGCTGGTTCCCATCCCTCCCGACCCGCATCCCCCTGGATTCCCCGCTGAGCTACCCAGTTACTGCGCTGCCGGTGCCCCTCACTCCTGACCCGCAGCCTCTGCTTTCCCAGTCCTGACCTCCAGACTCACAGCTCTGCTGGTGCCCCTCACTCCTGACCCCCAGACCCCTGGGTTCCCTTCAGCTCTACCGGTGCCCCTCACTCCCGTCCCGCAGCCCCCTGGGTTCCCCCCAGCTCTAGTGGTGCCCCTCACTCCTGACCCGCAGCCCCTGCTATCCCAGTCCTGATCACACCCACAGCTCTGCTGGTGCCCCTCACACCCGACCCGCAGCCCCCTGGATTCCCCGCTGAGCTACCCAGTTACTGCGCTGCCGGTGCCCCTCACTCCCGACCCGCAGGCCCTTAGGCGTCCACCAGTTCTGACGGTGCCCCTCACTCCCGACCCGCAGCCCCTCCTATCCCAATCCTGATCTCCAGACCCACAGCTCTGCTGGTGCCCCTCACTCCCGACCCGCAGCCCCCTGGATTCCTCGCTGAGCTCCCCAGTTACTGCGCTGCCGGTGCCCCTCACTCCCGACCCGCAGCCCCTACTATCCCAATCCTGATCTCTACACCCACAGCTCTGCTGGTGCCCCTCCCACCCGACCCGCATGCCCCTGGATTCCCCGCTGAGCTACCCAGTTACTGCGCTGCCAGTGCCCCTCACTCCCGACCCGCAGCCCCTACTATCCCAGTCCTGACCTCCAGCCTCACAGCTCTGCTGGTGCCCCTCACTCCCGACCCGCAGCCCCCTAGTCTCCCTCCAGCTCTGCCGGTGCCCCTCATTCCCAACCCGCAACCCCTGCTATCTGAGTCCTGACTCCAGACTCACAGTTCTGCTGCTGCCCCCTACTCCCGACCCGGAGCCCCTTAGGCGTCCACCAGCTCTGACGGTGCCCCTCACTCCCGACCCGCAGCCCCCTGGTCTCCCTCCTGCTCTGCTGCTGCCCCTCACTCCCGACCCGCAGCCCCTCCTATCCCAATCCTGATCTCCAGATCCACAGCTCTGCTGGTGCCCCTCACTCCCGACTTGCAGCGACTGTGCTTCCCGCAGAGCTCCCCAGTCACTGTGCTGCCGGTGCCCCTCACTCCTGACCCACAGACCCCTGGGCTTCCTTCAGCTCTACCGGTGCCCCTCACTCCTGACCCGCAGCCCCTGCTATCCCAGTCCTGACCTCCAGACTCACAGTTCTGCTGCTGCCCCTCACTCCCGACCCGCAGCCCCTCCTATCCCAATCCTGATCTCCACACCAAGAGCTCTGCTCTTGCCCCTCACTCCCGACCCGCAGCCCCCTGGATTTCCCGCTGAGCTCCCCAGTTACTGCGCTGCCAGTGCCCCTCACTCCCGACCCGCAGCCCCTACTATCCCAGTCCTGACCTCCAGCCTCACAGCTCTGCTGGTGCCCTCACTCCCGACCCGCAGCCCCCTCGATTCCTGTATGAGCTCCCGCTGTACTGCGGTGCGGGTGCCCCTCACTCCCGACCCTCAGCCCCTTAGGCGTCAACCAGCTCTGACGGTGCCCCTCACTCCCGACCCGCAGCCCCTGCTATCCCAGTCCTGACCTCCAGACTCTCAGCTCTGCTGGTGCCCCTCACTCCTGACCCGCAGCCCCCTGCGCTCCCTCCAGCTCTGATGGTGCCCCTCACTCCCGACCCGCAGCCCCCTCGATTCCTCGCTGAGCTCCCCAGTTACTGCGCTGCTGGTGCCCCTCACTCCCGACCCGCAGCCCCTTAGGCGTCAACCAGCTCTGATGGTGCCCCTCACTCCCGACCCGCAGCCCCTGCTATCCCAGTCCTGACCTCCAGACTCACAGCTCTGCTGGTGCCCCTCACTCCCGACCCGCATGGGTCACCCCTGGAGCAGGTTAAAGCTGCAGGTTGACAGTGGGGTTGCTGCCCCTGTGAACAGCTGCTGTAGCACTGCCTGGGCAGGACAGGGAGACCCAGTTATACCCCTCCCCCGCACCAGCCTGTATCGGGGGATGGGAGCGCTCACACCCTGTGGCCCCTGATTTGGGACGGAGGGAGGCCCCCGTGCACCAGGGATGCTGTAAGGGCGAACAGGGGCACCCACCCACGCACCCGAGATCTTCTAGGGGGGGGAGAGTGGCACCCACACACCCAGGATGTTGTAGGGGGCGACAAGGGCATCCACACTCCGGGATCCTCTGCAGAGGGACGGACACCCACACATCCAGGATTCTGTATGGGGGGCAGAGGTACCCGGACACCTGGGCTCCTGGACAGGGGATGGGGGACACCGAAACATCCGGGATCTTACCTGGCAGGACAGCGGCGCCTGCAGCTCGACATGAGACGGGGGCGGGGGAGCAGGAGCATTTCCCAGTTCCAGGCTGTCCCTGTCTGGCCAAGGCACAGAGCTCACAAGCAGAGTTTAAAGCTCCAGCTGCCAGGTTGTGAAACAAGCTGGGCTCCGTGGCTGGTGCCTGTGATCCCAGCTCCTGGGGAGGCTGAGGCTGGCGGATCGCTTGAGCTCAGGAGTTCTGGGCTGCAGGGGGCTGTGCCGATCGGGTGTCCGCACTAAGTTCAGCATCAATATGGTGATCCTGGGGAAGCTTGGGGTCCCCAGGTTGCCTAAGGAGGGGTGAACCGGCCCAGGTCAGGAAACGGAGCAGGTCAAAACTCCCGTGCTGATCGGTAGTAGGATCACGCCTGTGAATAGCCCCTGCAGCGTAGCCTGGGCAAGACAGTGAGACACGGTCTCTTTTTATACAGACACCCCCCGCAGAGCCTGGAGGGGGGATGGGAGCACCCACACGCTGGGGATTCTGACTTGGGGGGAGGGACGCACCCAAGCAACACGGATCTTGAAAAGGGGAACAGAGACACCCACAGATCCCGGCTGGGGGCAGGCAGGGGAAACCACACACGGGAGCTAGTTCATGGGGTGGGGGACAGAGACTCCCACCAGAGATCCTGGATGGGATCACCCACATGATGGGGATCTTGAACTGGGAGGAGGGAAGCACCATGTACCAGAGGTTCTGAAGGGGGAACAGGGACACCCACACACCAGGTGTCTTGCAGCAAGAGCTACGGTCTTCATTTACACAGGGCAGTGATGGGGATTTAACCATTTCCTGCACAGAACTTGTTCCACTAGATAATTAGCCTCACGGTTAAAAAATGGTAATTTCCAGTTGGCGTTTTGTGACATTGACTGCAAACCAAGGGGGTCGTGTTCAACCTTTGTCTGGTGAATTAAAGAACCCTTTAAAATCAGATATTCCCCCCTCTGGGAATTTTTAAAACTGTGTATTTAAAATCAGTGACTAAATCCCCTCTTAACCTCCAGTCAATGAAATCAATTGAGTTTCTTCAATCTCTCGCTGTAGACAGAAGAGACCAATGCACATTTTCCTTGTTTTTAAAGGCAAAATTCCTGATCTTCTGCTTCAGCTGTCAGTTTGGGGAAGGATTTGGCTTCCTGGGCTATAATCTGCCCGCTGGGTTATAATCTGCGGTCTGAAGGGTCAAATTTAGATGAGGCCGTTAGTGCTGCCCCCGTGTGGCCGGAGATGGGAGCTCACAAGCAGAGTTGAAAGCTGGAGCTGGAACGGACCTGGCTGGACACGTGGGGCACAAAGGCTCTCACGTGGGATCCTCGCTGTGCAGCAGGAGGCGGAGGGAAGCTGATTGTCAGGGCTCAGGGCAGCTCCCTGACAGGCTGAGCCGGTGTCTGTGCTAAGCTCGGCATCAATCAGGTGATTCTGGGAAGTTCGGGGTCCCCAGGCTCCCACAGGAGGGTGAAGCAGGTCACCCCTGGAGCAGGTTAAAGCTGCAGGGTGACAGTGGGGTTGCTGCCGCTGTAAACAGCTGCTGTAGCACCGCCTGGGCAGGACAGGGAGAGCCAGTTATACCCCCTCCTCCCCCAGCCTGTATCGGGGAATGGGAGCACTCACACCCTGGGGACCTACCCACCAGAGATCTTCTGGGGGGGGAGAGTGGCACCCACACACCCAGGATCTTGTAGGGGGGCACAAGGGCATCCACACTCCGGGATCCTCTGCAGAGGGATGGACACCCACACATCCAGGATTCTGTATGGGGGGCAGAGGTACCCGGATACCTGGGCTCCTGGATGGGGGATGGGAGGCACTGAAACATCCGGGATCTTACCTGGCAGGACGGCGGCACCTGCACCCTGACATGAGACGGGGGTGGGGGAACCAGGAGCATTTCCCAGTTCCAGGCTGTCCCCATCTGACCAAGGCACAGAGCTCACAAGCAGAGTTTAAAGCTCCAGCTGCCAGGCAGCAAAATAAGCCGGGCTCCCTGGCTGGTGCCTTTGATCCCAGCTCCTGGGGAGGCTGAAGCCGGCAGATCGCTTGAGCTCAGGAGTTCTGGGCTGCAGGGGGTTGTGCCGATAGAGTGTCCGCACTAAGCTCAGCATCAATAGGGTGATCCCTGGGAAGCTCAGGGTCTCCAGGTTGCCTAAGGAGGGGTGAACCGGCCCAGGTCGGAAACAGAGAAGGTCAAAACTCCTGTGCCGATCAGTAGTGGGGTTGTGCCTGTGAGTAGCCCCTGCAGCGTAGCCTGGGCAAGACAGTGAGACACGGTCTCTTTTAAGACCCCCCCCCCCCCGCAGAGCCTGGCTGGGGGGATGGGAGCACCCACATGCTGGCGATTCTGACTTGGGGGGAGGGACGCCCCCCTGCACACTTATCTTGAAAAGGGGAACAGGGACACCCACACACCACAGAGCCTGGATGGGGGCAGGGGAACCACACACGGGAGCTAGTTCATGGGGTGGGGGACACACCCATATGCTCCGTTGCACCATTCTTAATGAGAAGAACGGGGGCATCCACACAACACGGATCCTTAATGGGCGGGGGGACACCCACACACTCCACTGTTAACCAGGAGGGACAGGGGCACCAGACACCCCCAGTAGCATGGAGAACACCCACATCCACCGGATCCCTCATGGGGGGTAAGACAGAGGGGATTGTAATGGGGCCCAGCGCACCCACGCACCAGGGATTGTTAAGGGTTGAAGGGACAGGGACACCCACACACACTGAGATCACGTCCTTGGAGGAACGCAAACCCTCCACAGAAGGACCTGGTCTGTTCGACGCTGGCAGCCCAGCCTGGGTGAGTCAAAGTGTCTTTTTATACAGGCACGCCCCAGAGATCCTGACTAGGGGAGCGAGACACCCACCTCCCAGAGATCCTTAATGGTCTAGGGTGCACCCACACACCAGGGATTCTTATGGGTGGGAGGAATGGAGACAGCCAGACACACTGAGATCACTTCCTCCCAGGAGCCTGGGCCAGACAGGGAGACACAGTCCCCCTTTACAGATCTGCCAGACAACCTTCCTCCCACCCCCTCCACACAATGTTCTTATCTGGAGGTGAAGCCAGGGAAATCCCATGGAGGATTCTTATCTGGGGAACTGGGGGGACCCACTTACCACCAGAGATTCTTAAGGGCAGGAGGAACAGGGACTCCCACCTCTGTAGCATGGGGGTGGGTCGCCTGCTGGGATCATCTGGGCATATTTCACCTCGTCAGTTCCCTGCCATTGCCTTGGGGGCCCCTTGCTCGCTGCCTCTGGTACCCAGTTTAGCCTCCTTCCTGAGGGCTGAAACGCTTTGATCTATCTAAGGTCTGTGGGATCAATACGTGTCATGGTGTAATTCTGTGTTATTCGGGGGTCAGACTAGCTGAGCTAATGGCCCCTTCTGCCCTTAAACGCCATGAAAACATTTCCCTGGTTTCTCCTTGCGCCTGTCAGACACCACGGTGAGGGGCCCAATAGAAGATCCCGCACACAGCGCTCTGGCTCTTACGTTACTTGGGGATGTCAGCGCTTTCCTAGCAAAGCTACTGCTAAAGCGCTGGATTTGGGGAACGGTTCGGCTCCGATTCAGAGATCTGCCTGCGGGGTGTGAACCTGCCACGAGGAGCGGGAAACGCAACCAGCACCGGGGGCGTTGGCTGAGCTCCAGGCTGCCCCCGTGTGGCCAAAGCTTAGAACTGAGCAGCAGAGTTTAAAGCTGGCGCTGGGAGGGACCTGAACACACGGGGCATGAAGGCTCCTGCGTGTAACGCTTGTTGGGTGGGCAGCTGAGTGTAGCTGATTGCCGGAGTTCAGGGCTGCACCCCGGGGTGCTGAGCAGGTGCCTGTGCTCAGGTTGGCCTCACTATGATGGTTTCTGGGAAGTTTGGGGCCACCAGTTCCCCCTAGGGAGAGGGGAACCAGGTCAGCCCAGGAAAGGAGGCTTCCAAAACTCTGGTACTAATTGGCAGTGGGACTGCGCCTGTGAAGAGCCGCTGCAGCCCCGCCAGGGAGAGCCGGTCTCTCTTTATGCAGCCCCCGCCCCATTCCTCAGGACAAGGGTTGTGCTCAAAGATCTGTGCCCCGTGTTTTCACCTCCATGTGAACCGCACAGTGCAAATAACCCTCAGCGCATCAGCTCAGCTCCAGGCTCCACTTCCACCTGCTCAGAGCGCAGAGCTCCCAGGCTGAGCCTGAAGTTGGAAGCGGGAGACCCTGTAACCAGCCGGGCCCCGTGGCTGGTGCCTGTGATCCCAGCGCCTGGGGAGGCTGAGGTCGGCGGATCGCTTGAGCTCAGGAGTTCTGAGCTGCAGGGGGCTGTGCTGATCGGGTGTCCGCACTAAGTTCAGCATCAATATGGTGATCCTGGGGAAGCTTGGGGTCCCCAGGTTGCCTAAGGAGGGGTGAACCGGCCCAGGTTGGAAACAGAGCAGGTCAAAACTCCCGTGCTGATCAGTAGTGGGATCGTGCCTGTGAATAGCCCCTGCGGCGTAGCCTGGGCAAGACAGTGAGACACGGTCTCTTTTTATACAGTCACCCCCTGCAGAGCCTGGAGGGGGGGATGGGAGCACCCACACGCTGGGGATTCTGACCTGGGGGGAGGGACGCCCCCCTGCAACATGGATCTTGAAAAAGGGAACAGAGACACCCACAGCTCCCGGATGGGGGCAGGCAGGGGAAACCACACACGGGAGCTAGTTCATGGGGTGGGGGACAGAGACACCCACCAGAGATCCTGGATGGGAGCACCCACATGATGGGGATCTTGAACTGGGAGCATGGAAGCACCATGTACCAGAGGTTCTCAAGGGGGAACAGAGACACCCACACACCAGGTGTCTTGCAGCAAGAGCTGCGGTCTTGATTTACACACAGCAGTGATGGGGAATTAACCACGTCCCTTGCGGAGCTTGTTCCACTAGATGATTAGCCTCATTGAAGTACCCAGACCTTTTTAACAATAAGAAGTGAAATGAAATGGCCACATGGTGGCAACAGAACCTAAGAAACGTGTTAGTCTCTATGGTGCCACACGTACTCCTGTTCTTTTTGAGGATACAGACTAACATGGCTGCTCCTTTGAAACCGAAGAGATGAGAAGCCATGTTCTTGTTCAACGTGCATTGAAGCTGAAAAGGGAGATGTTTCCTCTTTGATTCCTAAGCCCCCAACTCTAATCCACTAAACACCCCTTTCCTCCCACAGCCAGGACTAAAACCCAGGAGTCATAACTAGCGGCCCCCCCTTAACCTTCTCTCTGTGAGGAGGAAGAAGAAGCTCTGAGACCCCTGGGCTGTCCCCTTGCCACCCTGCCTGGGCTGCACTTGAAACCCAATGGGGTTTCCTTGGGCAGTTCTGAATCTTGCTCCCAGGAAGGGTGTAATTTTAGGAGCAGGTTCCAAATAGTGCAATTAACCAGCCAGAAGGGGCAGCAGGTATCGGAGTAGGAGCCATTGAAATAATCACAGCAAAGTAGTTCAGGGAAACTGTTATTAATGAAGTGTGAGTGAAAGGTGAGAATCTGATGGTGTCAGTGTCACACTAGAGGGTGCTGAGATGGTTTTAAATTTGTCATCCAAACCCAGCCACCACCTAGCACATGTTTTAACCTCTTCTTCTCTTACCGTTGCTCCTTATCAGGGAAGGGGAGAGAGCAAACGAGCAATAGAAACAGAGACCTAGTCATTCAACATTTCTTTGCTCCTTGCTTGGCTCTGTCAGTTATTTGGGTACAAACTCACCCCCCACCCACTGTCTGGGCTGGGCTCAGTGGGCAGGAAGAGCTCAGCTGTCAGTGGGACTTGGGGAGCTTGGGACATTGCTGTGAGCTGCTTGAACGTTTAGGTGAAAACCACCTAAACACGGACACAAGGTCTAGGCTGCAGAAACTCATCTTGCATCTGCGGCTGTTGAAGCTACAAGGTGGAGGACTAAGTACAACATTTAAACTTATGTTTGACCTCAGAGAATAAAACAAATGTGTCTGTGAAAAGAGGGGAGTCGAGTTCAATCCCTTGTCACCATCAATGTGCAAACCAGGAACCTGTTGCTTTGCATTCCTGATGCGTCACCATCATGTGGCTATTTTCATAGACTCATAGACTTTAAGGTCAGAAGGGACCATTATGATCATCTAGTCTGACCTCCTGCACAACGCAGGCCACAGAATCTCACCCACCCACTTCTATAACAAACCCCTAACCTATGTCTGAGTAACCTATTCTGGCTCAGTCCCTTAAATTAAAAAATTGTGGTTTTTTTCATAGAAACTATATTTTCCTTGTAGAGACACAGGGGCAGATTAATCTACAAAGGGAAGGTGATTCCAAGGCAGTTCTGGAGGAGAAGGGAACATTTTCAGCATCACTAAATTATTTTGTTGTGCCTCACAGAGAGAGAGAGAGAAAATAAACCTATTAATTTGAGCTACCGACAGTTCACAGCATGAAATACACAATTTTGTGTTCAATGAGTTGTGTTCATTTACATAATATGAAAAATATGAATGAGGCAATGCATGAAAACCTCATTGCATTGAACAACCCACTCAATATAGTCAATGTACTACAGAATATTTAAAGAAGTTAAGAAAGATGTGCTTATAAATTAATGTGTTGTGCCATTTACACATGCACAAGACACAGAAGAAACTGAATTATTTGAGCTACTAAAATTTCCATTTTCTTACAGCATTTTAGTTCTCAAGGTTGTTTTAATTTGCTTATTTTTTTTGGAACTAGAAATGGGGAAAGAGTACACTGAAGTCAGTGGAATTACCGCAGTGAGGGATTAGTCTCATTATTTGTCACTAACAAAACCTTTGTTAACAGAGAGTTAACTTTGACTGTGACTATCGCTTACCTTCCAGAACATCGAGTTCAGTAAAACTCAAACTCTGGAAAAACAGGGAATACAGAGTGAGGGTACATGCCCAGATGACCCTAACTCTGAGTCTGCCCTCTAGAAGAGAATCCCTGATAGCATATGAGAACAAGGAAAGGTTTGGGGACAAATTACAGCTACTTCCCAAGAGTTTATTTCTTCTGTAATTAATTGATCCTGGCCCCATCAATTGATCCTGGCCTGGTGTCTGACCGTGGAATTTACTGTTTTTATCCCAGCATATTTGTAAAGCAGTTTCTTCTTTAAAAGCTCCTTTCTTCTAGGTTATACAAACAGGTCACTTCCCCAGCTATTTCAAGGAGATGGAATTTTCCCGACCCACAGGGAACTTAAACTAACATGCTCAAGATCATACATTCCTTAGGAGAAAACAAAGGGGAAAAAAACCAAAACCCACCAAACCGTTGCTGTTTCTACCCAAATGATGAATGAGACCAGAAAGTGAGACTGTGCAATTAACTGTCTGGGACTACACTGACTCTGCAGTTACTTAGATGCAGACACACCCAGCTCTATGGTTGGTAAACGTACAGAGACTCTGCTGCTGCTCATGAACTAGCAGCACATGACCTCTGAACAGCTGTCATTTGAATGTATCTGAAAGTCACAAGCAACAATGATCTGTGTTAAAGGAAGGCTGCCATTTATTAGAGCCCCAGTTGATGCCGTGTGCACAAAGAGAGGATTGAATGTGTAACAGGGAGTTTGGTAAATCTTGGTTATTTTATTTTTGTAACAGGCTCCTGTCCACCCCCAGTAGAGTTTTCAGTCCCAATGGCAACTTACTTACCAAATGTAATACAGACTAGTCCATGCCTCCCAAGTGGATGTGGTTCTTGTTCTTCTGCACATTGTAGCCCATGGAGGCCAAGGACCTGCAAATGTGTCTTCATGGGCCTTTGTTTAATTGATGAAAACATAAACTAGACACTTAGAGGATTGGAACTGATTTCAGCTGGGGGACATGTTTGCTAGGTTTTTATGCATTTGCACAGGAAAACATTGAGTGTGTCCATTCATTTCAGGGATCCCCATTTAGTGGAGCTCCTGGAAATGGAATTATTTTTACTGAAGGAACAGGTTTGTGAGAGGGTACTTGGATTTGAACCAAAGACCACTTGATCTGCAGTCAAACACTCTACCACTGAGCTATACCCCCATGACATTTGCATAGGCAAGTCAGTGACCTTAAGGATTTTGAAGGACGGGCTCTGCCTCTGAGAGCTCCTTTTCTATTCCCAGACCACAGGGGTTTAAAAAATGGGGTTTGATTAAACTTTATATACACATGTAGACACCACAGCTTGCACACCCACCAACATAGCTTCCCCCCACTGTCATAGCTACCACCTCTCGGGGAGATGGGTTAACTGCACGGACAGGACAGCTCTCTCCCCTCCGCTTAGAGCAGCTTCATTATTTATGAACAGGTGGGAAAGAACCTCCTGAATGGACAGCAACCAATGTATCAAATATTGCTGTGTCTGCATTCAATATGGGTAACTGGTCATATTGGGCTGGATTAGTAGGAGCGTTGCCAGCAGATGGAGGGAAGTGATTATTCCCCTCTAGTCAGCACTGGTGAGGCCACATCTGGAGCACTGCGTCCAGTTTTCACCCCCCGCCCCCACTACAGAAACAAATTGGAGAGAGTCTGGGGGAGGGCAACAAAAGTGATTAGGGGGCTGGAAGACATGATTTATGAGGAGAGGCTGAGGGAACTGGGATTGTTTAGTCTGCAGAAGAGAAGAATGAGGCGGGAGTTGATCGCTGCTTTCAACTACCTGAAAGGGGGTTCCAAAGAGGATGGATCTAGACTGTTCTCAGGGGCACCAGATGACAGAACGAGGAGAAATGGTCTCAAGTTGCGGTGGGGAAGGTTTAGGTTGGATCTTAGGAAAACCCTTTTTCACTAGGAGGGTGGTGAAGCACTGGAATGGGTTCCCTAGGGAGGTGGTGGAATCTCCTTCCTGAGAGGTTTTTAAGGTCAGCCTTGACAAAGCCCTGGCTGGGATGATTTAGTTGGGGATTGGGTTGGACTAGATGACCTCCTGAGGTCCCTTCTAACCCTGATATTCCATGATTTGAAGCTGTTCCCGTGTATCAAGGTGAGCTGCAGCTCAGCGAACCCCAAGGATCTGAGTGAGGCGAGCCACTTTGCAGCAGAGGCAGACCAAGCGGCAGGTACAACGCGGGGTCGCACCCCGGCCGGCAGATAGAATCTCATGTGCGAGATCCCGGCTCCTGTTACTTTGCAAAGTGTGTGCGTTTGCTCCGGGTTTTAGCTGTGGGCCAAGTGCCCTCTGGCTTCTTGTCCGGGCTCCGTCCTCCATGCGCCTGGGCATCAGCGGGACTGTCTCAGGAGAGCAGCTGCCCCATCCCAATCTCCGCCCAGCCGGGGAAGGAGCAGAGGCAGCCCGGAGAAAAGACTCCTTTGAGCGCCGGAGACGGCCGGAGCATCTTATTTGCATAGCCACAGTGCATTGCGTGCAGCGAAGCGAGTCCCTGGTCGAGGGGCTGGTTTTGCTCCCTGTGTCCCCGGTTTCGATGATCCAACTCGGGCTGCCAATCGGTTCAATTCCATTTCCTCTGAAAGCTAGCGGTGTAGCGGGCTGGGAGAGTAGTCACCCTGACTTTTGGGAGCGTAGGCGGTTGCCCCGGCAGCGCCTCTGCCACAAGTTCTACATACTCTGCTTTCTCTTCAGTTCGTATAAATCTTTCGCCTTTTACTAAAGATTTCCGTGAAGAGGAATGTTGATGAGTTTGTACCCAATTTTTTAAGGCTTTGCTTTGGCAAGGCTGTTGCCTGCTGTGAGAAAAACAGAAGAGTGCTCCCTGAGCTGGTGTCACTGGCTGAAGCTTTTCTATAGTATGAAAAAAGTATAATAGAAGGCACCTGGCATTGGCTGCTGTTAGCAGACAGGATACGGGGCTAGGTCTTTAACTTGGATGGGTAGCTGGGAAGACAGTCAATCAGACAGAACCCGTTCAACAAACTTTTTCATTTCCTTGTTATTGCCTGACTCCTTTAATTCTTTTCCTTTTCCTTATTTCCCAGCAGACCGACTAGCCACCAGATTTGGGTGCTAGCAGAGGGACCTGACGAGCTCCTTCTTTTCGGCAGCGTTGAACATGCCAGGGCACAGTCAGATTCTGGATGCTCATCTGAATGTAATGCCTAGCTCTCACCTTTATTTCTGTTTCTTAGCTCTTTTGGGCCATCCATCTTTGGTCTGACCCGTAGGATCCCTGCATTAGGAGAGATGGCTAATTAATGAGCCCATAAACCTTGGAAATCAAATGAAACCTGAAGTCCGTAGAAGACCTCGAAAGGCCCTTGGGGGGGTGGAGTGCGAGCTGAGGAAGAGTTCCCTGCACAGCTTACCTCTCCATTCTCGTTTTCCTGTCCTGAGCGCAAAAGCCAGGAAGCAGCTCCGGGTAGGGAGGGGATACCATATGTGTGCAGTGATTAGACAGGAAACAGCAAGGAACTGGACTCGTATGGAGTGAAACTGTAAGCATGTTCTGTATACCTGATGGCTGCAGGTTTGAGAGAGTTATGTGGGAAGTGGAGGCTTTCGGTGGGCTTTCAGAGGAAATGGAATGGACAGGCAGCCGAAAGTGGAATCCCAGGTTTTTAAACAATCCTCCACTAACACACCAAACAGCTCAGGTCTAGTTACTCATTGAAAATTAGAATAAAGTTACAGCAAGATTTCATCATAAATGAAGTCGAACCCTAAAGATTTCAGAACACAACTGCTATAAAGAGCCATGAGGGAAGCAATACAAAGTCAACCTTGCCTCAGAGAAAGGCAGTTAAACAATTTCTCTTTTTTAAAGCAGCATAATCTCCCCAACCGAAGGGCACTGTTCCCGGAGAAGGGTCCTGGAGAGGGTTTTCCTCGTTGGTGCCGGCCATCCACCTCCCCGAAAGGCGGGAGCTAGGTCGACGGAAGAATTCTTCCGACCAAGGCGCGGACTGATGTAGCCGCGCCGATTTACGTTCCCCGTGCAGCCCAGGCCCGAGGGTCGGTGCGTGCTGAACAGTTAAGTCAAAACAGCTCCGTCCGTCAGAGGTGTGCAAAAGGGAAAACGTTTTGGACAGGCCGTCCTCCCGTCAAAAGAGGAAGAGCCCGAGAAGAAGGGCCAGGCAAGAAGCTACAAGCAGGGAAAGAAGCAGAGCAGGCAGGCAGGCAGGCAGCTCCCCTTAGAGCCAAGGAAGGCACCGGTCCAAGCCCCCCAAAAGCAAACTAGAGAGCAGATCAGCTGCAAAAGACTAGGGAAAGCCAAGAACACAGAGAGACCCAAGTAAAGTTTCAGAG
Organism: Mauremys reevesii; assembly: GCF_016161935.1. Lineage (NCBI taxonomy): Eukaryota > Metazoa > Chordata > Testudines > Geoemydidae > Mauremys > Mauremys reevesii. The sequence continues at coordinate 30,842,620 of NC_052634.1, read as the reverse complement.
CTGAGCTTTGCTTACAAGGAGGAACGTGTGACAAAGATACCTAGAAGTACAGGGCTTGTGGAAAAGAGCACTCCCAAAGGCCCAGAATAACAGCTGTTTTCCTGAAAATCTGCTTTGCAGTGCACTAAGCCTAAACAGCCCACTACCGGTTGTCTGTTATTCAAACCAATCACCAGGGGAGAGCGCGAACGCAGTCCCCCACTACCACAAATTATGCAGTCGAGTTTCCCGCATTTGGGGAAATCGCAGGGGTCAGCACACCCACAGTGCAATGGATGAGCCTCACCCTGGGAAAACCACCTTCGTGATCATGGTATCTCCCCTGCCAGGTAAGTATGAGTTCCTGCTGCCCGGCCGCTGCCCGCCCTCGCTCGCCCCGCACTTATAACACACGGGGCGGACCGCCGCGCCCCCACCGCCGGCCTCGCCCACACCGGCCCCCACTGCCGACAGCTGCCCCGACGTGGCCCCCGGAGACCGTCCCTTCCCCACGCCGAGCTCCCGGTGCCAAAGTCGGGCCCTGCCTGGCAGCCTGCGTCCGCTCCCACGATGCTCTGCTCGCACACAGATCTGCATACCTGCTCACGCGGCTCCGCCCCTCCGCTCGGGCCCCTCCCCCTGCCCGCCCGGGCCGCCGCTCTTGCGTGCTCAGCTCTTTGAGCTCAGATGGGGTGTAGTGCTCAGATCGAGTGCGACAGACCTTAACTTTGCCATGTGAGGGTCATTCTAGCCCCATTACCTGGCTTGCTTATTTATACCTACGACTGTCTTTAACTGTTGTATGCGTGATGTACCCTCACTGCTTGCTGACTGTATCTTGAACTCACCCACAGTATACCCCACATTGGGGACATTGCACACTGTATAAGTTATGTGCTGTCCAATACCAAAGTACTAGCATCCCCCTATACTCTGTATGTCACCCCTGATGACCAGTAACTGATGTTACAAACTCTCTGTATCATCTATTCTTAAACATTTTCTAATAAACATTTAAATCTATGCTGTCCAATACCAAAACGCTAATATCCCCCTACAACCTGTATGTTACCACCAATGACACGATAACTGACGCTTCAAACACTTTGTATGGTTCATTTTCAAATATTCTCTAATAAACTTTAAATCTGTTCTTATCAGTTGAATATCTGATATGTCCTTTATTTGAGGACTGTATATTAAACTGATTTTTGAAACAGGGGGCTGGAATAGGAGCTTGCTCTGTCCACCCCATGCATTGACCTGGTATTGCAGTGCCTCCAGGACCGGTGGTGCCTCTCCTTCTGGGGAGAATCTTCTGGTTAGAAAAGCAGAAAGAATTTTACTGTAATGATGCCCCTTTAGAGCAGATTTGTTCGAGTTGTTGAAAACAGATTGGAAACCCTTGTCTTCTTTACAATAAAATATTGTTATGTTTTCTTGGGGTCTAATGTTTTGTGAGGCTGTCGATAGATATGTGAGGTTCTTTGTCTTGCTAGAGGATTGTTTAAGGAGCTGGGATCCTTTTTTTCTGCGGCGAGTCTTTTCAACCGTTAGTATGAGGGATGAAGGCTTTCCGGGCTGTTGGGGAGATGGTTGGTTGGTTGGTTGTTTTGTTTGCACGCACAGGCAGAGACGGCGCTGTTTAAAGCTGCTCCCGTGCATCAGGTCAGGTTAGCTGCAGCTCACCGAACCCCAAGGATCTCAGGTGAGCTACTTTGTAGCAGAGGCAGACCAAGCAGCAGGTACAATGCCGGGTCGCACCCCGGCTGGCAGATACAATCTCAATGACCGAGAGACATTTTCCGTTGGACCGTATGAACTCGAACCGTAAACTCACTGAACGTTAAATCTCACCAAATGAGGGTCAACCCAGCCCCATCATCGTATCCACTCGTTATACTCCACACCTGAACATAGCCGTCATATGAACAACCTACCCTCCTATCTCAGTGTCTGTACGTTGACCCGTTAACCTTTTACTCCCAATCGGGGCTATGGCAGATGATGTATTCCTTACGCCACCTGATCTTAAACTGAATTTTGCACCCCCTCGACAATCTGTACGTTATTCCCTGACCACCAGAAACTTCTACGCCTAAACTCTGTGGCCTACACTTTTAAAAACAAACAAACAAACAAATGAAAAAAACCCCCATCATCTTAGTAAAATCAGAGGCTGCCAGGAGGTTCAACCTGCTGCTCACTGCAGGACCGATCCCCCACTAAAGGGCCCCCCTCCGGGGCTGAGCTTGCAACCCTGGGTTTAGCAGGCTAATGCTCAAGCCACTGAGCTACCCCTCCCCCCTACATTGACACTTGCTCGCGATCCCGGCTCCTGCTCCTTTGCAAGGTGTATGCGTCTGCTCCTGGGTTTTAAGCCTGCTAACCCAGCGGGGGCCCGATTGCCCTCTGGCTTCCCGCCCGGCTCCCTCCGCCATGCGCCTGGGCGTCAGCGGGACTGTCTCAGGAGAGCAGCTTTCCCGCTCCCTCGCATCCCAATCTCCGCCCAGCTGGGGAACGCAGCCCTGAGAAAAGACTCCTTTGAGCGCTGGAGGCCGGCGGGGAACTCTCATTTCCATACCCACGATACCCACGGTGCATTGCGTGCAGCGAAGCGAGTCGCTGCTCAAGGGGCTGGTTTTGCTCCCAATGTCCCCGGTTCCAATTTGGCATTTAAATCGGTTCAATTAAATTTCCTCTAAAAGGGAGAGGTTTAGTGGGGCTGTCAGGTGTAGTTACTCCGAGTTGAGCGGAAGGCGCCTTTCCCCTGGCAGTGCCTCTGCAGCAGGGACGGCTCTAGGCACCAGTGGGCCAAGCGCCCGCTTGGGGCGGCATCCTGGGGAGGGCGGCATTTGGCCCCGGTGGAGCTCCCGCCGGCATGCCTGCGGCAGGTCCACCGGAGCCCGGGACGAGCGGACCTGCCGCAGTCATGCCTGTGGCGGGTCCCGTCTTCCCGCGGCTCCGGTTGAGCTCCCGCAGGCTTGACTGCGGCTGGTCCGCTCGTCCCGGGCTCCGGTGGACCTGCCGCAGGCATGCCGGCGGAGCTCCACCGAGCAAATGCCGCCCTCCCAGGATGCCGGAGCCGCGGGAAGAGGGGACCCGCCGCGGGACTGGGGAAGGGCGGCGCAGCGCTCTGCGCTGCTTGGGGCAGCCTACTTTGTAGAGCCGCCCCTGCTCTGCAGGTTGCTCTGGTTTCTCTTCAGATGGTATAAATCTTTTGTCTCCCTCTGCTTCCCCGCTCCCGAAAAGCAAAAGTAAAAGCAAAAGCAAAAGCACAGCTTTTCCTAGAGAGTAACCATTATGCGTTTCCGCCCCAGTTTTGTGAGATTGTTATCTCATGTCGTGGGAAGAAAGCAGAATGGGGGTCGGACTTTTGTGCCTTGAACAGAGCGGTGGTGTGTGTTTCCTTGACTAGCTGCTGCCTGTTTGTGGCTGGGAGGCAACCCTTACCGATGATGGCAGAGGGACAGCTCTCTCTTGTGTTCTGCAGTGATGCTGCAATTTTTTGTTGTGCCCCTCCCCTGCTGCAAACCAGGCAGGCAGGCTTGGTGGCCCGCGGAGGTGGGTCGAGCCCAGGTTTCCTTTGGCAGACACCTGGTTGAGAACCGGTCCTGTATCCTATAGGGATCTTAGTCATCTCTTGTCTAAGCTGACAAGCCCTAATGTCTGTAGTCTCGTCTCATACTTTGGAAGCCTGCTATTTACCCCTTTCAGTTGTAAAAACTGACTCTTGATTCCTACCCTTTCTTTCCTATCTGCTAACCAGTTACTGATCCATGAGAGGGAGGGGCTTGAGCCATCTGGAGTAGCTCCTGACTGTGAGTGGCAACCTCAGGGCAGACTGTTGAGAAGCAGGGCACAACCCCCAAAATGGTTGTACGTTCTAGACTGAGATTTCACCAAGTGTCAGATACTGGATGATGTGCCTTTTATGACTTTTTAAACCCAAACTTGCGATTTGGGGATAATTTAAGCATTCTGTGCAGAGGACTAGAAATACTTTTATTAACCTGTAGTTTAGATCATTTTAACATTCGCTGGAATCACAGTTTTAAATCTGTTCTTATCACTTTAATAACTGATACTTCCTCTATCTCAGGACTAGCTATTACACTGATTTTTTGGAATAGGGAGACGGAATAGCAGCTTCCTCCATCCACTGCACACAGCGCCCCGTTATTGCGGCACTGAACCTCCAGGAACGGTGGGCCTCCCTATGGGGAGAATATCGTGGTTGAAGAGCAGCGAAGAAAAGTCGTGTTGTCTGTGTTACCATTTGGTTTGTACTAAGAGTATGGTTTCGAGTCATCTGTGACTCTTTCATCAGTTATTAGTTACATCTTATGATTAAGCCTCTGAGCTGAAAGGCTGCTCTTGCAGATTTTACTTTGTCGTTGTTTGTAGGTCAGTTAAACAGCTGCTTTCTTAGTCTATTCTGTGTAGGTTCTTAAACTGCTCTCTTTAGTATACCTTCCAGAATTAATGGCATGGTTTGGCTCGTTCTTTCCCTCGTCTCCCCACAGAAGAGAAAATTTCCATCCCTTTTCCCATTGGGAAAATGCCACCCTCTTAACCTAGGAAACAGTCTCTGTAAATGTTTTGCCCAGACGAGGGCTACTTCATAGGAGCAGAAGAGGAGGAAGGTTGTGGCCCTTTGAGTCACATTCCTAGCGTGACTCAAGGAAAATAATTAAAGAAAAAAAAAGTGTGTGGGGGGGTGCGCGAGCGGCTCGGGGGCTGTGGGTGGGTTTTTGTGGAAAGGAGGAGCGTACAGGGAACTGTCTCTTTTTTTCTTTCTTTTTTTTTTTTAACAGAATTGTGTGTCCAGGGTTCTTGCTTTGAATTCTTCCACTGGAGTCATTTTAGGGAAGTGAGCCTCACTTAGAGTTACCTCGCTACGGTGTTCGTTGCGTGGCTGAGTGCTCGCCCCGGCGAGGTAGAAAGCGGTGGGGGCAGGGGGTGTGCGCGTGCCGCAAAGCCCGAGCATCGCTTCTCGGCTCTTTGAGCTAAGATCAATGGTAGCGATCCCGTTCGAGAATAGGACCACGGCCTTCCGCCAAGCCCGAGCCCGCAAACTCGAAAAGTACGCTCCCCTGGCTGACACCCTGCGAGCAAAGAGCTACGAGGTCTACACCGACGCTCTGATCGTTGGGGCCTTGGGCGCCTGGGACCCCCTTAATGAGCACGTGCTGCGGACCTGTGGGGTGGGCCGTCGCTACGCGCGGCTCATGAGATGCCTAATGGTCTCGGACGCTATTCGGTGGTCCAGAGACATTTACACAGAGCACGTCACTGGCCACTGTCAATACCAAGAGTGAGCCGGCGTGACTCCACGCACCCGCAAGGGGGAAGAGACCTGTAAACTTCCCCTGTTGGACTTTATCCCCTGAGCCCTGAACCAACCAAACTGAACTCTGCCCTGTGAGGGGCACCCTATCACCATTACCCAGTCCGCTCATTTACTCATGCCCACGACTATCCATAACCTGTTTGTATGAGTGATGTGCCCTCACTGCTTGCTGGCTGTACCTTGAACTCACCCACCGTATACCCCGCATTGGGGACATGACAGACTGTGTATATGTATATGCTGCCTAACACCGAAATGCTAACATCCCCCCACAACCTGTATGTTACCCCCAATGACACAATAACTGACGTTTCAAACACTTTGTATCGTTTATTTTAAATATTCTCTAATAAAATTTAAATCTGTTCTTATCAGTTTAATATCTGATAGGTCCTTTATTTGAGGACTGTATATTATTTTTGATTTTTGAAACAAGGGGTTGGAATAGGAGCTTGCTCTGTCCACCCCATGCATTGACCTGGTATTGCAGTGTCTCCAGGACCAGTGCCTCTCCTTCTGGGGAGAATTGTCTGGTTAGAAAAGCAGAAAAAGTTTCACTCTAAAGATGCTGATTTGAGAAGATTTTTTTTAAAGTAGTTGAAAAATCAGGTATCTTTAGCACTTTCTTCATAACAACATATTGTTAAAATTTCTTGGGAGTGTTTTCTGAGTCTACAGCTGTGGGTTTCTTTAAAAACTGAAATTCTTCTATTTGCTGTGAGTCTTTTCAACAACACGAGGGATGAATGTTTTCCGGACTGAGGGTCTGTTTGGGAGATGGTTGGTTGTGGGGGGGGGGGTTGTGTGTGTGTGGGGGGGGGACACACAGATTGGTAATATTCGCGGTCACATGTATATCAATATCTGGATGAGTTACACAGACTTCTCCCCACCCAGCCTACGTTCCATGTATCTTGACTGAGCCTGTCGCCCACCATCCCAGAGCAGAAGCCTGAAGCCTGAGCCCCACCGCACGCAGGAAGGTGGGGAACTCCCACTGGTTGCCGGCTCCTGCAGTGTTTATGACTCCGGAAGGGGGTAGGGACCAGCCCCTGCAGGCAGCCCAGGGGAGTAGTCGCTGCTTTGCTGCCCCCGACTCCCCCTCAATTACAGCCCAGGACGCTGTGGCCACAATTAAAGCCCCTGGTGGCCACATTTGAGAAATGCTGGAGCCTCACAGTAAACAAATCCCAGCAGGTTTGTCACACCCTGTCCCCCACCCTGGAGATTTCCTGCCCTCTCCCACCCAGACCAACCTTCCTGGAAGTTCCCACCCTCTATGTATTTACGGCCCTTTCTCCCCACCAAGGGAACCCGCCAGCAACTCCCTGATCATCCCTCCCTCAACTGGCTCCACTGCAGCCATTTCCCTTCCCCTGCCCCTGGGAGGACCAAATGAGCTGGAGCAAAACATGGATGTTGCGCTGCAGCCTGTTAGGGCAAAAAGGGCAACTGGGGACATGTCAGAACAGGAAATAATTTCCCAGCACAATTCCCCCCAGGCTCTTTCCCTGCACATGGATATTCCAGCTCGTCCTGCATGGGACAGAAACATTCAAATCTAGGGCTGTCAATTAATCGCAGTTAACTTACACAATTAACTTTAAAAAAATCATGATTAATCTGTTTTAATCGCACCGTTAAACAATAGAATACTAATTTAATTTTTTTTGTTTTTCTACATTTTCAAATATATTGATTTCAATTACAACACAGAATACGAAGTGTACAGTGCTCACTATATATAGTTTTATTACAAATATTTACACTGTAAAATATAAAGTACTGTAGTGCAATCTCTTTATCATTAAAGTACAACTTGCATATGTAGATTTTTGTTGTTGTTGCATAAGTGCACTCAAAAAGAAAACAATGTAAAACTTTAGAGTCCAGTCAGTCCTACTTCTTGTTCAGCCAATTGCTGAGACAAACAAGTTTCTTTACATTTACTGGAGATAATGCTGCCCGTGTCTTGTATACGTCACCTAAAAGTGAGAACAGGCTCTCTCATGGCACTTTTGCAGCCAGCATTGCAAGGTATTAACGTGTCAGATATGCTAACATCCATATGCCTTCATACTTCAACCACCATTCCAGAGGACATGCTTCCATGCTGATAACGCTCGTTAAGAAAATAATGTGTTAATTTGTGACTGAAGACCTTGATGAAGAACTGTATGTCTTCTGCTCCATGGTTTTATCCACATTCTGCCATATATTTTGTTTTATAGCAGTGGTGGGTGATGACCCAGCACATGTTGTTCACTTTAAGAACACTTTCACTATAAATTTGACAAAAAACGCAAAGAAGATACAACGGGAGATTTCTAGAGATAGCTACAGCGCTTGAGCCAAGGTTTAAGAATCTGAAGAGCCTTCCAAAATCCAAGAGGGACGAGGTGTGAAACATGTTGTCAGAAGTCCTCAAAGAGCAACACTCTGATGCAGACACTACAGAACCTGAACCACTAGACAGGACAATCAATCTTCGGTGGGTGGCATCTGACTCAGATGAGGAATATGAAGGTACTTTGGATCGTTATGGAGCAGTACCTGTCATCAGCATGGAAGCATGTCCCTGGCCTCTGATTGCTAGAAGCTGGGAGGGGAGAACAGGGGCTGAAGCTCTCCATGGCCGCCTGGTCTGGTCACTCCCTCTGAAGCCCGTAGCCAGGACCAGCCTTAGGGGTGGGTGCCACCAGGGAATTGCCCAGGGGTACCGTGGTCAAGGGCGGTGCTGTACGGTAGCAGAGAGGTGTGTGCTGCTGGTGTAAAGTCAGAAACTGCTCCCGGCTGGCAGGGGAGTGCTGCTTGGGGTGGTGCCCAGATTTCTCCCTGCTCCCTCCCGGCATAGGAGCATGGGGGGAGGGAGGGGAAGAGAAGGGGGAGATAGCGGTGATGAGCGGCTACTGCTCCCCCAATGTTCCTCCGTGCCCCCCTAGGGGGCTGTGAGGGGGAGCAAGGAGCGACATCAGGGCTCCCTGCATCCAGGTCACCTTCCCCACCTGGGCTGCATAAGGGGAGGACAGAGGGAGCAAAAAGCCTTTGTGAGCTCTGCACACACAAGCCAGGAAAAGATCAACACCCACACCCAGCCCAGCCAGAGTGGGAGCTTCCCTCACTTCCCAGCCACAGGCCCACGGGGCTCATGGATGGAGGAGTTTGGGGGGCTGTGGGGGCCCCTGAAGAACTAGCTCAGCGTGTGAATGAGTGACTGGGATGTATGTGGGGGCCGGACTGTGGGTTGGGGTGTCCAGGAGGACCCAAGGGAAGGGACTAGGGGGATTAGGGGTAGAGGAGGGTGGGGTTACCAAGGTGCATTGTGGGAATGTGGGATTTAGAGCCCAGAGTGGATGGGTGGGGGCGGGTTGGAGGACCCCACAGTGGCTGAAAAGGGGAACCCAGCAGGTTGGGGGGCAGCAGAGATTGGAGATGAGGAACCTCACACCCTGGGGATGGACTGGGGCAGTGGGGGGATGGGAACGTGGGGCCCAGCCATGGAGAAATGGGCTGGAGGCAATTAGGGGCGGGGCGCTGGGGGGAGAGGAGGAGGAGGAGGAAGGGGTGGGGTGAGAGGAGGAGGAAGGGGGCAGGGTGGCGGGGGCGAAGGGAAAGGCTGGGCAGAGCGGACAGGGTGGGGAGGGGACGCTGGGGGCGGGGCTGGCAGGAGGGTCACAGCGGGGTGGGTGGGAGGGGTGAAGCCCTTTCACTCCGCTGCTTCTGCCCTTTGGAGAGAGAGAGAGAACTACGCTTCCCAGAGTGCACCGGGAGGGGGCGCGGGGCCTGAGCAATCTGCGCGTCACTTCCGGTCTGAGACGAGCCAGGAACTACAACTCCCAGCCTGCCCCGGGGCGCCTCCGTCCTCTCCAGCCCAGGTGAGGGCGGGTCCCTGGGTCACCTGACACCTCCCCAGCGCAACCCCTCATCCCCGCCCCGCCCCCAGAGAGCCCCGCCCCCCGGTGCAGGGTGTGGCGCTGCCCCGCGCAGGAACGTGCGGCGCCGCCGCCCCTTTCACCCCGGCACAGCGGCTGGTCGGGCGGGGCCGGGTCTGGCTCTGCCCGGGGCTGGATCCACGTGTTCCCGGCGCCCCTCGTGTCACCCCCGACTCCCGCTGCCCCCCCCGTCCCCCTCCCGGGTGAGCCCGGCTCCAAACACCCGCAGACAGACCCGCCCGGCCTGAACCGAGCCCCGCTGTGCCCCCAGAGCCCTGCCCCGCCCCAAAGCCCCGCCCCTGCTGTGCCCCCAGAGCCCTGCCCCGCCCCAAAGCCCCGCCCCGCTGTGCCCGCCCCAGAGCCCGGCCCCGCCCCTTCCCCAAAGCCCCGCCCCTGCTGTGCCCGCCCCAGAGCCCTGCCCCGCCCCTTCCCCCAAAGCCCCGCCCCTGCTGTGCCCGCCCCAGAGCCCCGCCCTGTGCGGGGGCACCAGCGCTGTGCCCGGTCGTGATGGGAAATTGTCCAGGCTGGCCCAGGAGAGACGTGTGTGTCCCTGCTGCCCCTGCTGGTGGGGCTGAGCCCTGCTCTGGGGGGGGGGTGTGTGTAAGAGAGAGAGACTGTGACACTGTTTGTATCAGTGTGTTGCTGGGCTAACCAGTAGGAAATGGCTTTGCAGGATTTTGTATCCTGCAGCAAGTGACTGACTGACACACACACACACACACACACTGACGCAAAAGGGGGCTCACACAATCCCAAGAACACTCACACACAACACACCCAGAGGGACATGCGAGCCCAACCCCAAAGAGAGCAACAATCACACCCCCAGCCGCACTCACAATCACCCCCTCACACCATAATATTTGCAATCGTGCTCAGAGACACAACTGCACACAGTTCACTCCCACTGCTCCCAACACAAGGACCTCCTGCCCCACACAGCATGTGCCAAGACCTGTGGAACTCACTGCCACTGGAGAGCTACCAATGAGAATGATCCCCTCATGCTGGATCATCTTCTTGGCCCTCTGCCCCATCTCGGGGCGCGCTATGCGGCGTGGCTGGGGATTGTGCAATGGCTCAGCACCAGGCAACGCAGAACGGACACCACACACCCTGCCCGCCTCACCTGAGCTGCTCTCCAGGTGCATTGGAGCCCAGCACCCCGCACTCTGGCACTCCTGCCCCACAGCGGGTGAGCTGCAGCCCCTGCCACACTCCGCAGAGGGGAGACGTGTTAGGCCAGCCAGCCGTTGTAAGATGGGGAAATCACCATCGAGGTCGACGGTATGGGGGCTGTGACATACAGAGAAACAGTTGTCGCGCCGGCAGAAGGCAGCAGAGCATTCGCACACACATACACACACACACACAATTGCAAACATACACAAACACATGCATGAATCCAGCCACACACACACAATTGCTAATATACACAAACACCCGCACAAATCCAGCCAACACCAACACAAGCCTGGGAGCCAGAGGAGCAGAGCAGGCTGGGGCCAGGTCACTCCACTTCCTGCAGGAAGTAGCCAGCCCCCCGTCCCCCACAGAGGCCTGTGACCAGCCCCCCTCTGCTTCCCCCCATGGAGGCCTGGGGCTCCAGCCTGCTCTGCTTCCCTGGCTCCCAAGCTTGGGGGGGGGGGAACCGCCCCACAGCACTCGCCGGCAGCGTGGCTGGGAGCCAGGGGAGTGGACCAGGCTGGGGCTGTGTCACTCCACTTACCAGGCAGTGAGTGCAGGGGCGGAGGGGGGGGGCGGGGCGGGGCTGGGGCAGAGGAGGGGCGGGGGCCATGGGGAAGAGCCGGGCTGCCCCCCCGCAGCAGCTCCCCACCCCAGCTCACCTCCGCTCCGCCTTCTCCCCTGAGCACGCCGGCGCCGCTCCACTTCTCCCGCCTCCCAGACTTGCGGTGCCAATCAGCTGTTTAGTGCGGCAAGCCTGGGAGGGGAGGAGAATTAGAGTGGGGGCGGCGTGCTCAGGGGAGAAGACGGGGCAGAGGTGAGCTGGGACAGGGAGTGGTTCCCCTGCACGCCCCCTCCCCCCCCCGTTACTTGCTGCGGGCAGCCCTCCCCCTGCACCTCCCAGCCCCCTGCCCCAGCTCACCTCCACTCCACTGCCCACCCTGAGTGCGATTTTTGGTGCCCCCAACCACTTGGCACCCTGGGAGGCCAACTAGTTCACCTAGTGGTTGCAGCGGCCCTGGCCACTGCCTGTCAGCAGGATTCCTCCTCCTCCTCAGTGAGAATAAATCTCTGCACCTAGACAGCCGGTCCATCCGCTGCACCCCAGTCCCCCATGCCTGAGCCTCCCTGCCAAAGCCCTGCACCTGGCTCCAGATAATTAAGTCTCATGTGTCACTGGGAATTTGACTTTTTGTGCCCAGAGAGTCTCGCCCCCCCTCAGTAGCTGACCTGAGAAACACAGTGTCTGCAAAAGCAGCAAAGAGTCGTGTGGCACCTTATAGACTAACAGACGTATTGGAGCATGAGCTTTCGTGGGTGAATCCCCCCTTTGTCGGATGCGTCAGTGTCGGCCTTTTCCAAAGAAGTGCCTGGAGGGCCTTTTTTTGTGTGACCACGTGGCCTAATGGATAAGGCGTCTGACTCCGGATCAGGCAATTGAGGGTTCGAGTCCCTTCGTGGTTGTGCTTGTGCAGTTTTACCTTCGTGCTGAACGTCCTGCTCCCTTCAGGGCTGGAACCTCTTCTTGGCCGCTCTGGCTTCAGCTAGAGCCCCGGGAAGGAGTGGGGGGTTGGGGGTCACAAAGGCTGGGGCATGAGCCCCAGGTGCTTCCAGTCTCGCCTTTGCCCTTCCTGACTTGCCAAAGAAAATGGGCGGCTGCCCGGGCTAGAGTGTGGAGCAGTTTCCCTCTTCCAAGTGTGCGCCTGTCCCTGTGCTTGAGGGGGTTTGCTACATGGAGCCTGGGTGTTTCTCTGCTTCTTGCCAGCTGGGGAAAAATCTCCTGCCCCACTGCCAAAGTGAGCATGGAGAGTGGGAACGGTAAGAGGTGCCACCAGGGGGGCTGGCCCTGCTTTCCTACCATCTTCTGATGTTGGCCACAAAGCATCAGCAGCCTCCCCACATGCTGGTCTGCAGGTGACCTTCAGTGGGTGTTTGGCATGGCAGGGAGCAGGCTGGCTGGGTGTTTTTGTGCCTGTCTGAAGGCCACACATAGGCATGGTCCTGCCCTCCTCTGGCCCTGACCTCAGTTGCTCTGTGGCTTTTAAGCTTCCCTTGGAGCTGTCAGCACCAGCCGCCTCTGCTCTAGGTGCCCAGAGGAGGAGAGGTGCTGGGCTCTTTAATGAAGTGGGGGATTTTCTTAGGGTTTTCTGTGTTTTCCAGTGGTTCGCATGCACAGGGAGTGGGACTCAGTGTCCCCGGGTGTTACTGGTTTAACGAGGTGAGGGGAGAGGGAGTTTGTTGTTACAGAGGATCGGAGAGGGACTTGGGACCCCGGCTGATGGCCTGGAGGATGGAGACCCCAGCGACTGGTGACCCAGAGACCCAGCTCAGGAGTCACAGCCAGTTCTGGCCAGTGAGAGGACAATGGGCTGCGGGGAGAGGACCCCGTGACCAACCTGTTCCAGCCAGAGGGGGGCGGAGAGGGGAGGAGGCCCAGGCAACCCTGTTTACCTGGAGAAAAGACAATGGACAGAGGTGGGGCCTGGGGCCGGGGATATCGGAGGCCCAGCTGGGGAGCAGGGGGGCTCGGGGCGAGGGGAAGCAGGCAGAGCCCACCTGGCTGCAGGGGGACTGGGATGTGCTGGGCTGAGGGAGGCCAGGCCTGAGGCCCTGAGAGTTTCTTGTGCTGTGTTCAACTCTCAATAAACCCTCCTGTTTTATGCTGGCTGAGAGTCACTCCGGTCTAGAGAACAGGGGGCATCAACCCCTTCGGGGGTGAGGAGGCCCAGGAGGTCCCGAGCGCGTGGACTCCCTGAGGGGCCCATGGCGAGAGACAGACGTGCTAAGGCTCAGAGAGGTGCGGCTCCAGGAGGTGGAGGGGCCTGACCCCGAGAGAGAGTGGACCCCCGCGAAGGGCTGTCGCACTGAAAGGGGCACCCCCCATGGACCCCACAGAGCCAAGAGTGGGCACGATCTGTGAGGCCATGACAGGCAGTGACATCACAAAGGCCTTTTGCAGGACCTCAGACTATCAGTAAAAGGTGGTGGGGAGGTGGTGACCTCACAGAGAGATGCTGACATCAGCCAGGCAGGACAGGGGCGAGGGGCCAGGGAAACCTCAGAGACCCCTGTGGCTTTGCTTCAGCAAGTCTCCTTCTCCAGGTCTCTCTTTGAGGACTGAGGGCTTGGCTACACTTACAAGTTGCAGCGCTGGTGGAGGCTTTCCAGCGCTGCAACCAACACCCCGTCCACACTTGCAGGGCACAACCAGCGCTGCAACTCCCTGGTTGCAGCGCTGGCTGAAAACCCATCCCGGCAGGGGTATAAGGAGTGCAGCGCTGGTGACACCAGCGCTGCTCAGCAGGTGTGGACACTCACCAGCGCTTTACCTGTCCTCCAGGGAATAAGGAGCTATCCCAGAATTCCTGTTCAGCCACTCTGCACATCAGTTTGCACTCTACTGCTCTTGCCTCAGGTGACCCGCCCTTTAAATGCCCCGGGAAATTTAAAAATCTCCTTTCTGTTTGCTGCAGCCAGGTGTGGAGTGCAATCAGTTAATCAGTTAATCAGTTACAGGTGACCATGCCTCCACGCGGCAAACGAGCCCCAGCATGGAGCACTGGTGAAGTGCAGGACCTCATCAGTGTTTGGGGTGAGGAATCTGTGCAGGCACAGCTGCGCTCCGGCCGTAGGAATTACGATATCTTTGAGCAGATATCAAGGGCCATGCTGGATAGGGGCCATGATCGGGACGCAGTACAATGCAGGGTGAAAGTTAAAGAGCTGCGGAGTGCCTATTACAAAGCCCGAGAGGGAATCGACGATCCGGAGCTGCTCCACGACCTGCCGTTTTTACAGGGAGATGGACGAGATACTTGGGGTGACCCACTGCCAATCCCAGGATAACGATGGACACTTCTGAGCAGGCTGGGGGACAGGAGGAGGAGGAGGCTGCACGGGGGGGAGAGGAAACCGCGAGTGAAGCTCCTGGGATGGGGGAAGAAACCGCAGATTCCCTGGAGGCATGCAGCCAGGAGCTCTTCTCAAGCCAGGAGGAAACTACCCAATCGCAGCAGCCAGCAGTTGCAGAAGGACAAGCAGAGGAGCGGTTTACCGGTAAGCGGCTTTTATTTTCTGAAGTGAAATGTTTCTGGAGAGGAAGGGGGGTTATGGATGCATGCATGGCAGCGTCTAGATGTGGAATAGCCCGTTGATGTGGTCTATCACGTCGGTAATCTGCTTCAGTTATCTCAGCAAAGCTTCATCCAGAGCGTGGGCAATATGCCTGCGCAGGTTTATAGGCAGAGCCACTGTGTCCCTTGTCCCAGTGACGGTGACGCGTCCGCGCCACTCTTCGGCCAGTGGGGGGGGGACCATTTCTGAACACAGGCACGCCGCATAGGGTCCCGGGCGGAATCCACATTGCTCTAAAAGAGCCCCCCGCTGTTCCTAGTGACTCGCAGTAGGGAAACATCTTCCAGGATTAAGTCCTGTGAAAAATGTTGGGAGACTCTTTAGTGAAGAGATAGGAGATAAGATCACCCTGCATCTGCATCTTCACTCAACCCTCTAGCACTCCAGATTACCGAAGCAACCAGCTCCCCTCTCACTCAAGCCCCTCTTCTCCTATATAAGTAAACACTCCTCACTCACCATTTCGTGGCTTCTGTTGTGTTTTCCTTTTGGGATAAAGAATGCAAGTGAGAACTTGCAAGTGAGAACTCCCTCAGTGTAACAATTCATGTCTGGAGATAGTGGATACAATGCTGCCCGTGTTAAATGTTGTCATTTCTGTTTCTACAGTGACCTTGACTACTGGACTGCCCAGATGTTCAACATCACAGAGGCTTCAAAATTTGAGAAAAATCCCGAAAGAGCAAAGAGGACATGCTGAAAACTGTTCTTCAGCACTCTGCTACAGAGAGAAAAGAATTGAAGGAGTGGCGAGAGAAAGAAAGCAGGACCCGCAAGAGAAATGCAGTGGCCAAGAGGAAAAGCATGGAGCGGCTGCTAAGCATCCTGGAGCGCCAAGCGGAGTCTATAGAGTCACTCGTTTCCATGCAAGCAGAGCACTACCGTGCTACTCCCCCACCCGCCCCGTCCTTTGTGCCTTGTGCCCCAATGTCAGCTCAAACCACCTTTCCCCAGCATCCAGGCTCTTACCACCACCAGCTGCCTCCAACACCTGTACGTTCCCCAACCAGCCCTGATACCTACCACCACCCTTACCCTCTGCATTCAACCCCCATCACCATGCAGTATATGAACCCTGAAGTGCAGGATTCATTAAACAGCAATCCAGACAGGGCATATGCAAACTTGTGACTGTACAGTTCACCAACCCACTCCCTTGCCCTCTTGTGTTAATGAAATGTTGTGTGTCTGTCTGTCTGTCAAGGAAGTTTTTTTCTTTTCAATAAAACAATTCTTGGCTTTGAAAACAGTCTTTATTATAGCAGATAGTGAAAGATACCTTAGCCCAGTGAAGAAAGAGGCACTGCAAATCATATTATTATTATGGATAATAGAATAACAGTGTAAGCAGTGCAATTCACTCCCATGCAAGGCAGCAAACATTACTGTTGGCTTTCAGCCTCAAATTCTTCCCTCAAGGCATCCCTAATCCTTGTAGCCCTGTGCTGGGCCTCTCTATTAGCCCTGCTCTCTGGCTGTGCATATTCAGCCTCCAGGACTTGAACCTCGGTGGTCCATGCCTCACTGAATGTTTCACCCTTCCCTTCACAAATATTATGGAGGGTACAGCAAGCGCTTATAACCGCGGGGATGCTGCTTTCCCCCAAGTCTAGCTTCCCATACAAACATCTCCAGCGAGCTTTTAAACGCCCAAAAGCACACTCCACAGTCATTCTGCACCGGCTCAGCCTGTAGTTGAACCGGTCCTTGCTCCTGTCAAGCTTCCCTGTATAGGGTTTCATGAGCCAAGGCAGTAACGGGTACGCGGGGTCTCCAAGGATCACAGTGGGCATTTCGACATCCCCTACTGTGATCTTCCTGTCTGGGAAAAAAGTCCCTGCCTGCATCTTCCTGAACAGGCCACTGTTCCGAAAGATGCGTGCATCATGCACCTTTCCAGGCCAGCCTGTGTAAATGTCAATGAAACGCCCGCGGTGATCTACAAGCGCCTGGAGAACCATAGAGAAATACCCCTTACGATTAACGTACTCTGATGCCAGGTTGGGGGGGCCAGAATAGGAATATGCGTCCCATCTATCGCCCCTCCACAGTTAGGGAAACCCATTTGTGCAAAGCCATCCACAATGTCCTGCACGCTCCCCGGAGTCACGGTCTTTCTTAGCAGGATGCGATTAATTGCCTTGCAAACTTGCATCAAAACGATTCCCACGGTCGACTTTCCCACACCAAACTGGTTCCCGACCGACCGGTAGCTGTCTGGATTTGCCATCTTCCAGATGGCAATAGCCACCCGCTTTTCCACCGTCAGGGCAGCTCTCAATCTTGTGTCCTTGCGCCGCAGAGTGGGGGCGAGCTCAGCACACAGTCCCATGAAAGTGGCTTTTCTCATACGAAAGTTCTGCAGCCACTGCTCATCATCCCAGACTTCCATGACGATGTGATCTCACCACTCAGTGCTTGTTTCCCGAGCCCAAAAGCGGCGTTCAACGGTGCTGAGCATTTCCGTGAATGCCGCAAGCACTGTAGTGTCACACGCGGCAGACAAATCCATATTGATATCATCGTCGGACTCCTCACTGTCACTTTGGAGCTGAAGGAATAGCTCGACTGCCAAACGTGTTGTGCTGGTGACACTCATCAGCAGAGTCCTCAGCAGATCGGGCTCCATTTGCCACAGAAATCGCGATTCACAGAGAGTAACAGAAAGACACTCACAATGGCGCCAAACGCTGCCGGAAAGAGTGAATGCTGGGATGTGAAGCGATGCACCACGGGGCGCTGGCAAACAGGAAGCGGAATGACCCGCACACTTCCTTCCCCTTCCCACAATACTCAGCGCCAAAATGGGACGAGGTGCTCTGTGGGATAGCTGCCCACAATGCACCTCTCAATACAGCGCTGGAAAGTGCTGCAAGTGTGGCCACACTGCAGCGCTGGTAGCTGTCAGTGTGGCCACACTCCAGCGCTGGCCCTTACACAGCTGCATGACCAGCGCTGTAACTCCCAGCGCTGCAACTTGTAAGTGTAGCCAAGCCCTGAGAGAGTATTCGGGTTCACGGACGTGAGCGCCAGGAGGAACCTCTTTTGAGTTTTCTCCTTCCCTTTTAGGGCTTGTTTAGAAGGTAAGAGCCTCCTCTAGGGAAGGGGTGTCCTGGCGGGGTGTCACAGTTCGGATGCCAGTGCCCCCCCATGTAAGGAAGTTCCCGCCACCCTGCTCTGTGTTCGCAGGGTGGGAGAGAGCAGCATCCACGGCAGTGATTTGCTCCTGGCTGCCGGAGCAGAGCAGCAGGCTCAGCTGTGAGAACTTCCCAGAGCGATGAAAGGGGAGGGGCCCATGGCTCTGTAGCAGGAATGCAGGGCAGGCGAGTTCACAGAGGGCGTAGTGGGATACTGGAGGAGGCCAGTTATGGTGATATACTGAACAGCAGCGTCTACACTGACACTCTGTCACTTTAAGTTTGCTGCAAAAAGCTCATCGAAGTGGTTTTATTTGGTCACCAAAACAGGGCAGTTTTGTCACCAGATGTGGCATTGCAGTGCCAACCGAGGGAGCATAGTGTATTCTTCACACACCTGAGCAATATAATTCTGCTGAAATAACTTTGTAGTGCAGACCTGGCCAAAGATTCACACACACACACAGCTTGCAAGAGAAACCTCACCTGCTGCTCTGCTTTGTGGGGCCCAGGTGGGGATGCAGGGAGTCAGGTGTGAGCAGACACTTTACTTTAGCCACAGGCAGGCACCATGGTTTAGCTGGTTAAAGTACCTGTTTTGTAAACAGGAGATGCTGGGTTCAACTCCCAGTGGTGCCCTGTTGAGATGCTTTTAGAGCACCTGGTATTAGCTACTGTCAGAAGATAAAATACAGAGCTAGATGGGCCTTTGGTCTAGCCCAGTGTGGTTTTTCTTATGGTTTAAATTACACTCACTGGCACTGATAATAGAGTTACTGAAAGTTTGGGAGTTAAGAGCTGATAGGTCAGTGGTCCAAGCCCCTTGCAGGTGACCCCCTCCCTCTGGGACAGGGACAGGTCTGGGCTCTCGCACCAAATGCTCATTGTGGCTGCCAGAATCTCTGGGCAGCTCATTTAGTTTACACCCAGGGTTGAGTCCTTGATTCACACATCAAGGATAACAACCCTTTGTTTCTCCTGCCCCTATAACATGGAGACTGGGAATCCAACACCAGCCACCAGTGATCATTTCGGCAAGCAACCCAACCTATTTCCAACATACTGTGAAATCCACATGCAGACTCAGACATGAAACCTTGCAAGAAAATCTTCCTGAGGGGGTCTGAAGTATCTGCTGCTGGAGGGATGGGGGGAGCTGTGGGTTGGGATTGAGGGGCAGTGTGAGGAGGAGGGGCCTGTGGGTGGGGATTGAGGGGCGCTGGGAATAGGAGGGGGCTGTGGGTTGGGACAGAGGAGAAGGGTGAAGAGGAGCAGGCTCTGGTTGGGAGTGAGGAGCAGTGAGCATAGGAGGGCCTGAGGGTTGGGTCTGAGGGGCACTGGGAAAAGAGGGGACATGGGTTTGGGCTGAAGAGCATCTTCATTTGGGGATCCAGCAGGACAGGGGAAGGCAGCAGGTGATTCTAATTCCTTAGGGATATTCTGTGTGTGTGTGTGTGTGCAGGGGAGGAACATGCTATATGCCCAGAGGCCTTTATTCCTCCAGGCTGCAAGGACAGAGGGGATGTCAAGGAGTTGTTCCTTCAATCCCCCCCCCCAAAGGCCCTTCTTAGGAAAGGAAAATTCTGAAGAGAAAGAGTAACACCAAAGAAGACTCCAGAAAGTCAGATTTTTACAATCATAGTGAGCAGTTTATCACCTGACCAGGGACTTGAACCCTGGACCCTCAGATTAAAAGTCTGATGCTCTGCCAACTCAGCTAGCCAGGCTCACATAGGAAAAGCACCAATTGGTGCAGAGGTGAAGCTAGTCAAGAAAAAGCGAGTGGGAAACGGGGAAACCTGCTGCTCTGTCTCTCTTCCCAGCCCTGGCCTGGCCTGGTATTAGTGCAGGTTAAAAAGACAAGAAAATATCGGCATCTATCAGCCTTTCATAGCTGTACAAGACTCAGGCACAATACAGAGGTGCCCATCTGCAAGTGCCGAATGGTTGGATTGGCTAATGCAGCCTGTAGATGTCCAGGGCACACTGGGATATAGAGCCAAGTGTCCATCACCATCATCATTTCGAAGGGATAATGATAATGATGGGAAGGTTCACAACTGACTCAGCAGTTGCATACAAAGGTGCACGTTTGGCAGTTACATTGGGAAATTCTGGCTCCTTCTCAGGCTTAGGTTGGCCACCCCGGTCTAGATGTAGAAGTTACAACATTTAAACTTGAAAGAGGGGCCAATTTCCCCATCATTTCCCACCTTTACATCCAAACACGATGACTTTCTGAATGAACCCTCCTCGTTCAGCCAGAAGATCTTGCGGTGGTTGTAGGAGTCACTGGGTAAAATTCTCTGGACTCTGTTCTGAATCAGGTCAGAGCAGAGGTACCTAGTGATCTAGTCTGGCTGTAAAATCTATATATCAACACCAAATATGGTGTGAAATTAATCCTCAGAAACGGCTGTTCCCCACCCAGACCCCAGCAAGGGGCTCTCCAAGGAAGGGGGCTGTTGAGGAAGGAAAGAAGAAAGACGTCCTTCTCTCCCTGGAGGAACTGGGCTCTGCGCTTTGGACAGAAAGGAGGGGAAGGAAATGACTACACGATGGGAGCAGAACCTAAGAAATGAAACACAACAGGCTTCTGAGCACGTTGCTTCTGAACAGTGAACAAACCTGACTCCGGGATCATGAAAAGCCAAAAAGCCGTTTCTTTCTATGCCCGGGAGAAAATAGTTCCAATCATTCCTGCCTGTTTACTTTTGAATTATTTTACATTATAAAGAAAATTGTAAATAAATTAGTCTGAACTTGAGCTGCCTGTTATTAAAAGCTGGTTCCCCAATTCTGTTCCAACTGCCCTGCTAGAAACACCCCCAGGTCCCTGCTCACCCCAGGAAGAGGAAAAAGAGAAACCCCCACTGGGCACTGCCCTTGGTGCCAGGCTGCTGTCCCAGGGTGCGGGTGGGGACCGATTGTTTCCTGCTGAGGAGGGAGCCAGTAGAGGCCTCTGGTGCTCTGCTCCTAGCATCTGCCTGGCCCAGGCTGTCCTCTGCCTCAGCTGCTGCTCCCGGCCTGCTCTAGAGTCAAACACGCAGGGCCCCCGGGGGAACAGAGGCTGGGACAGGGCAGCAGCCTGGGCTGGGCTGGGAAGATGCTGGGAGTTCTCGTTCCCTGAGAACTGGCCTGGCTCCTTTCTCAACAGCAAACAAATCAATTCCACATCTCCTCCCCAGAAAAACCAGCCTGGCGCCAAGGGCAGCAGGGGACGATTCCCTCCAGTTCCCACTGAGGCAGAAGAGAACCCAGGGTGTTTCTAGCAGAGCTTATGGAACTGACATGGGGAAACCAGCCTTTAATAACAGGCAGTTCCAGTTTAAGCTAAGAGTTTTTAACAATTTTTACAGCATTAAATAACCCTTCAATCGTAGTGTCACCATCCATAACATTGCTTCAGCCTTACAGGTTCCCAAGTGCAAAACTAAACATCTCTTCAAACACAAGGGAGTGGAGCTCAGTCAGTGTTCAGAGCCATCCCACATAAAAGAACCATGTTGTGGTACATACTGGCCCCATCATGTGGCCATCGCCTTTCCCTCCTCTCTGTTAAAAGTTTTAGTATTTTGCACAGAAACCTTCTTCCCTCAGGAGAGACTTGGGAACCAGGGCTGCCAGCCAGACAAAAACTTTTAAGAGGAGGCGTAACCTGTCAAAAAATAATCTCCCCTCTTCAGTTCTGTGACAGCCTGAAATGTTACTTGTCCTGGCAGAGCTGGAGGATTGAAAGCCGCTACATCAAACCTCTGTGTAGCTAGCAGAAATGAACACAAACACTCCCTGGTATCTGAAGAGATGTTTAGTTTTACCCTTGGTAAACTACAAGACTAAAGGGAAAGGCGGTGGTGCCAAATATATAGAGTGAAACACGAAACAATCATCATAGTTATGCCTATAGTCACTGCAAAATTTTTCTATATTCTTCTTATCATTTTCTCTGGTGTCTAGACATTGACTAGACCTTGACCAAGAAATTTGGCTCTTGATAAAATAATCAGCTATCCCTGGTTAATGCAATGGATGAGGAATCCTTTGTGGTCTCTCCACACAGGTTCAAATCCTGCCAGCTACAGCTGCAGTATATTGTCATTACTGTTGTCTTAGTGCCTGAGCATCCACAGAGCCAAACTGGAGTCAGATCTGGTCTCACTCTGAGGCTGGCTACACTTAAAATACTGCTGTAGCACTTTGGAGAAGACAGTTGCTACAGTGAGGGGAGTGGTTTTCCATTCCTGTAATAGCTACATTGACAGAACAATCTTTCCTTTCATTTAGCACTATCTAACCACGGCTTAGGTCAGCTTAATTATACTGGTTCTGGGGTTTTTCACACCCTGAAAGACGTACTTGTTAGAGGGTTTATCCCAACACCCTCCCATTCCCTGGTCCTTCTCGCGTGACCAGAGAGCAGCAATGCACGAAGTTCAAAGGTGCAAACAATTCAATGTTTATTGGGGTAAACTTCCAGCAAGCAATGATTCCAATTTCCTTCCTCAGTGTCCCCCTTCCCAGCTCTGACACCACAGAGCCTTGCCTGTGTCCCTGTTCCCCTTCCCTGTTCCTATTCCTCCCCTTAGCAAAACATAATTCCCATTCCCCTTCCCCCCCCTTACTTCCTGATTGACTGCAGACTATATAGTAAAACTGGAGTTCTGCTTAGCTATACCTTAACCAAGCATTTTACTGAAATGTAACTAACCAATCCTAACATAGTGTAACATGATTATCTAACCAATTATACCCCACCAGCTTAATTGGTTTACACTCAACAAATTAATTATACAGCATACCGAAAGAATCACAGCACCAAACAGAGATTATACAGACAAGCAATAGGAAAGTGGGGACTACAGTGATAGAACAACAAAGAAATGAGGATTTCACACCCCAGCTGTTGGTAAGTGAGTTGTTCCCAGACAGGATGCTATCATGGTAGAGATTGTGGGTGCTGGTTGCTTAACTGCCTGGCCCACAGGGCAGGATTTTGAGGTTCACCATTACTGTCTCAGAATGCCA
Source organism: Mauremys reevesii (assembly GCF_016161935.1). Classification (NCBI taxonomy): domain Eukaryota; kingdom Metazoa; phylum Chordata; order Testudines; family Geoemydidae; genus Mauremys; species Mauremys reevesii. The sequence continues at coordinate 30,819,875 of NC_052634.1, read as the reverse complement.
GCACCCATCTTTTGTTCACTTAAAACACGAGCAGGGAGAGTACAGCACCACAGAACTCATGGAGCTCCAGGAAACGTGTAACTTTAGGTCAGGGTGAGTGGGTCTAAAATTCAGCTGTGCTGTAGCAGGTCTCCAGGAGTTCCTATTTGGTATGATGGGATGTTAGAGAAATAATTCCATTGAAGCATTCTGATTGCATTATAGCCAAGGAGAACAAAGGGGGTGGGGGGGGAGTGTGTGTGTGAGAGAGAGACCATGTATCTATTGGGTTTCTGGGAAACGGGGCGGGCAAAGCCCGCCCCATGCTAACGGAACCCCCCGCCCCCCAGCCTAAGGGGAGCTTCCACAGGGCCTCAGAAACCCACTAATTGCGGGGGAAAACTAATAAAAGAACAGGGACAGGAGTGCGGTCAAAGGGTCATAAGAAGGGAGCCTGACGGTGACACCGAGCAGAGAACCCCGGACAGCGCCCACTGCTCCTCGAAGGCGTCAAGGAAGCCAGCGGACGCCGCCCAGAGGAACTCTGCCCGGATACGTGAACGTACTAAGGATCGGAAACAAGCCCCACAGTCGCAGGAGTCTCCATTGGCCAACCGCCTCTCCCTGGTCACGTAGATGGCCATTTTTGAAAGAGATGTGCCAACTCGACCGCCCTAAAGAGTTCATCAATTATTAACAAAAACTAGGGTTCATAAGTCACAGTCTTTGTAGCAGGAGGATGGTGGACTGGTCGAAAGTGCTAGTTTCACGACACTTTTTTCCTATCTCTTGGGTGTTCTGGTATCTGCATAGAGACGTGGTTTCAAATCCCACTGCTGACATGACCATCTGGAGAAAATGGCCTCACTTGAATCTCCTGTGCAACAATAGAACCCCATTTGCTTAGCTTTTCTATTCCAGTAGTTGTGAGAGAAGCTCCAAACCAGGGGGAAACAGGGCCTGTTCTCTCGACCCATCAATTTTTGTCTTCCTTCATTCCAAGCCATTTTCTCAGATACATCCGTATTTCCCACACTATTTTGTTTAATGTTCTTTGCTTTTATAAAAACTTTAGAGTCATCATTTAATTGCCACACAACTGTACTTATGAAGTGAAGTGAAACACAATATATTTTGGATATTCTTGCAGAAGAGTTTTGCTTTCTGACCTGGAATTGAACAGGGGCTGCCCGAGGGGGACAATGCTGCTCCCTTTTCTTGGCTCATCCAAAAAACATAAGTTCTTGGTGCCCTTTGTTTCCCTGTTCTTCAAAGGCAAATCAGCTGGTGTAGCGGCTACTGAGAAAGCCTTAGAAAAGGGCCCCAAAATTGACAGCAGCTGGTTTCTATAGTGTAGTGGTTATCACATTTGCCTAACATGCAAAAGATCCCTGGTTTAAAACCAGGCAGAAACATTGATACTTTCCTTCCTTTGGTCTTTTATCACTCCAAGTCCTTTCTTTACATCCATAGCTTCTATGCTTTCTTCCTCATTATTTTTTCCTTTCATGGAGCTTTAAATTGAAAAGGAGAGGGTTAGCCGGCATTTTCAGGGAAGGAACAGACCATCATTTGGGAGACTGCCAGCTCCATAACAAATCTGAGCATAGAAGAATCCCAACCCATTGTCCTGCATATTTAGCTCCCAGCCAGCAGTTTTTCCCTTGCCTTTCTTTTTTTTTTTTTTTTTTTGAGCTAACCTTGAGTCCAGGGTGCACACACTCTCTCCACCCCACACATCAAATCTGGCCCTGCTGCAAAGTGACCCCTAAGAACCAGCAACCTCCACGAGAGCATGACTGGGGGGATGGGTTTCCCATGAAGCTTATAAGCCACTGGATGCCTTGGAAAGAGGCAGGCTCTGAGCGTAACAGTCAGCAAAGAAGGCCTGTTTGGGGATGTGGCTCAGTGGTACAGTGCCTGATTCGCATGTATAAGGCCCCGGGTTCATGCCCCACGTTTGCCTTTCACCCCTGCTGCTTTGCTCATGCCCAGCTGGCATGTGGCCCAGCCAGTCTCCCTGCACAAATTACAGTCCTGAGCAGTGAGGGCAAAGTGCCAATTGCGTGGAAGCTCTGGGGGGGTTTCTGCTCCTAAAGCACCAGGGTGACTCTAAGATTCCCATCCACTGAGCTGCTTGATGAGGAAGGACTGGAGAGAAGGGTCCCATCAGCACAGAGGGAGGAACACAGGACATGGAGGAGCAGTCAGTGCTGAGAGAGGTCAGTGATTTACACAGGACACTGGTCCTTGGAGGGGACAGGAGGTGAGGGCAGCTTGTTTACAATGATGCTGATGCTGATGCTGAATAGAAAAAAAGGCTGGAGTCAACGAAACATGAGAGCATAGAAGGAGAAGGGCAGCTCCACAGAGGGCCCTGGGTGCTCATACACCCCAGTTCACAAGTACCCAACATAAGAATGGCCACACTGGGTCAGATCAATGGTCCATCTAGCCTAGTATCCTGTCTTCTTACAGTGGCCGATCCTAGGTGCCCCAGGGTTCCACAGGCTGACTGTGTGTTATGTGAAGAAATATTTCCTTTTGTTTGGTTTAAACCTGCTGCCTCTTCGTTTCATTTGGTGACCCTTAGTTCTCGTGTCTAGAGGAGTAAATAACACTTCCTAATTTACTTTCTCCAACCCAGTCATTGCTTTATAGACCTCTATCATCTCTTTTCCAAGCTGAAAAGTCTCAGTCTTATTAATCACTCGTCATATGAAAGCTGCTCCAGACCCCTAATCATTTTTGTTGCCCTTTTCTGAACCTTTTCCAATTACAATATTTCTTTTATCGGGGGGGGGGGTGACCACATCTGCAGGCAGTGTTCAAGATGTGGGTGTGCCATGGATTCCTGTAGAGGCACCCCGGTTTGTCCTAGATGGAGAGACTAGACAACCAGGGACCCAGCCCCCTACAGTGATCCCATGGGCAAGAACCTGGCTGGGAGTGGGGTGAAGGTTTCCTCTGGACAAAGGGGAGCTGAAATCCCTCAGGGTCCTGGAACTTAAGCAATGAAAGCTTCAAACCCTTTATAGCCATGCGTTGAGGTGCATCAGCAGGTTGGGCTGTAGCAGGGGTCAGCAACCAATGGCATGCGTGCCAAAGATGACACGCGAGCCAACTTTTAATGGCACACTGGGGCCTGCCGGGACTCCAGTGTGACATTAAAAATCCTGTCAGTGTGGCAACTCGCTGGCCCTTCCCCCGCCTTCCCCCAGAGCCCTGCCACCGCGCGTGCAGCACTCTGGGGGCCGGGGCTCCGCACTCCCGCGGGGCAGCGTTTGGCTCTGCAGGAAGTGAAAGACGCTCCCCACTCATCCAGCGCCCTGCTGCCTTGCGCACAGCACTTTGAGGGGTGTGGCTGCGTGCGGCAGCCGGGCTCCGAATGAGCAGGAAGCCTCATGGTAAGGGGTCTGGGGCTGGGGTTGGGGTAAGTGGGGGCAATCAGGGGACAGGGAGCAGGGTGGGTTGAATGGGGTGGGATCCTGGGGGTGGTTGGGGTGGGGTCTCTGGAGGGGCAGTCAGGGACCGGGAGGAGGGTGGATGGGGCATGGGAGTCCCGGGGTCTGTTAGGGGGTGGGGGGTGGGTAGGAGACAGGGCAGTCAGGGAACAGGAACCAAGGAGGGTCCTGGGGGAACAGTTAGGGGTCTTGGGGGGGGGTCAGGGAACAAGGAGCTGAGGGGGTTGGATGAGTCGGGAGTTCTGGGGGGGCTGTCAGGAGGTAGGGGTGTGGAGAGTGGTTGTGGCAGGCAGAGAGCTGGGGGGTGTATGAGTCCAGAGTTCTGGGGGTCCTATCAGGGGGCGGGGAGCGGTTAGATAGGCATGGGAGTCTGGGAGGTTCTGTCTGGGTGTGGGGGTGTGGATAAGGGTTGGTGCAGTCAGGGGACAGGTAGGGGGTAGGGTCCTAGGGGGGCAGTCAGGGAACATGGGGCAGGGAGGCTTAGATAGGGAGTGGGGTCCCAGGAGGGGGTAGTCGGGACAAGGAGCGGGGGGGAAGGGAGTTCGGGGGGGCAGTCACCCAGCCCTCTGCCCGGAGCCCTGACCCCCCCCCATTCCCCCCTGGCCTGAGCCTTGCACCCCCACACCCCACCCAGGCCCCTGCCCTGAGCCCTGTACCACCCGCCCTCTGTTGAGTCCTTCACCCCTCCACCCCCCCGACCCCAGCTCTGACTCTGGCACCCCCACACACACCCAGACCCCCTACTCTGACACCTGCATCCCCTCACATGCCCCCAGCCCTGACTCTGGCACCTCCCACATCCCCAGCCTCCCCACATCCCATGCACCCCGCACATCCCCACCCCACCCTGAGCACCAAACGGGAGCTCCTGCGCCCCTCTGCACACATTCCCACCTGCACCCCTCACACCAAATGGGAGCTCCCCAGGTAAGTGCCCCCACACCCAAAACTCCTGCCCCAACCCTGAGCCCCCTCCTTCATTCTAGCCCCTGGCCAGACCCTTCATCCCCAGCCCTGTGCTCGGTCCATTCCCATCCTCAGCTCAGTGCAGAGAGAGGAAGAGAATGGGCCAGAACCAGGGAGAAGGTAGGTACCCACTGTACGTGGGCAGGGCCGGGACCCCAGACCGGCAGCGGGCTGAGCGGGTCCGGCAGCCAGGATTCCGGCTGGCAGGAGCCGGAGGATGGAACCCCTAAGCGGCAGTGGGCTGAGCCGCTCAGCCACTGCTGGTCTGGGGTCCCGGCTGCTGGCCCTGCACAGCCCGCTGCCGGTCTGGGGTTCTGGCTGCCAGACCCTTTCCAGCTGGGGTCCTGGCCGCAGGCCCCACTCAGCCCACTGCCAGCCTAGGTGAACAGAACCCCAGACCAGCAGCAGGCTGAGCAGGCCAGTGGCGTAAGATCAACATTTTAATTTAATTTTAAATGAAGCTTCTTAAACATTTTGAAAACCTTGTTTATTTTACAATACAACAATAGTTTAGTTATATAATCATAGAATCATAGAACTTAAGATCAGAAGGGACCATTATGATCATCTAGTCTGACCTCCCGCAAGATGCAGGCCACAAAAGCTGACCCACCCACTCCTGAAATAATTCTCTCCCTTGACTCAGCTGTTGAAGTCCCCAAATCCTGATTTAAAGACTTCAAGTAGCAGATAATCCTCCAGCAAGCGACCCCTGCCCCATGCTGCGGAGGAAGGTGAAAAACCTCCAGGGCCACTGCCAATCTACCCTGGAGGAAAATTCCTTCCCGACCCCAAATATGGCGATCAGCTGAACCCCGAGCATGCGGGCAAGACTCTCCAGCCAGACACTCAGGAAAAAGACTTTCAATATCCCAACATTGACCCTCGGTACTAATTACCAGTGGTTGCACATTATTGACTTATTGACTAAATCACGTTATCCTATCAAACCATTCCCTCCATAAACTTATCAAGCTTAATCTTAAAGCCAGAGAGGTCCGTCGCCCCCACTGTTTCCCTCGGTAGGCTGTTCCAGAATTTTACTCCCCTGATGGTTAGAAACCTTCATCTAATTTCAAGCCCAAGCTTCCTGACTGCCAATTTATATCCATTTGTTCTCGTGTCCACATTAGTACTGAGCTGAAATAATTCCTGATATATTTAAAGAGAGCAATCATATCTCCTCTCAACCTTCTTTTGGTTAAGGAAAACAAACCGAGCTCCTCAAGCCTCCTTTCATACGACAGGCTTTCCATTCCCCGGATCATTCTAGTGGCCCTTCTTTGTACCCGTTCCAGTTTGAATTCATCCTCCTTAAACATGGGAGACCAAAACTGCACACAGTACTCCAAATGAGGTCTCACCAACGCCTTGTATAACGGGACTAGCACCTCCTTATCTCTACTAGAAATACCTCGCCTAATGCATCCCAAGACCACATTAGCTTTTTTAACGGCCACATCACATTGCCGACTCATAGTCATCCTGCGATCAACCAGGACTCCGAGGTCCTTCTCCTCTTCCGTTACTTCCAACTGGTGTGTCCCCAGCTTATAACTAAAATTCCTGTTAGTCATCCCTAAATGCATAACCTTACACTTCTCACTATTGAATTTCATCCTATTACTAATACTCCAGTTTACAAGGTCATCCAAATCTCCCTGGAGGATATCCCGATCCTTCTCCGAATTGGCAATACCTCCCAACTTCGTGTCATCCGCAAACTTTATCGGCCCACTCCTACTTTTCCGAGGTCAGTGATAAATAGATTGTATAAGATCGGACCCAAAACCGAACCTTGAGGAACTCCACTGGTAACCTCCCTCCAACCCGACAGATCACTTTTCAATACGACCCGCTGCAGTCTCCCCTTTAACCAGTTCCTTATCCACCTCTGGATTTTAATTTCGATCCCCATCTTTTCCAATTTAACCAGTAATTCTTCATGCGGTACCGTATCAAACGCCTTACTGAAATCAAGATATATTAGATCCACCACATTTCCCTTGTCTAAAAAATCTGTTACTTTCTCAAAAAAGGAGATCAGGTTGGTTTTTTAAGGGATGAGCACTAGATTTGCCTTTTTCCAATTGTCCGGGACCTCCCCCGATCGCCATGAGTTTTCAAAGACAATGGCCAATGGCTCTGCAATCAGCCTTCAGCACCCTCGGATGCATTAGATCCGGACCCATGGACTTGTGCATGTCCAGCTTTTCTAAATAGTCCTGAACCACTTCTTTCACCACAAAGGGCTGGTCACCCCCTTCCCATGCTGTGCTGCCCAGTGCAGCTGTCTGGGAGCTGCCTTTGTCTGTGAAGACAGAGGCAAAAAAAGCATTGAGTACTTCAGCTTTTTCCACATCCTCTGTCACTGGGCTGCCTCCCGCATTCAGTAAGGGTCCCACACTTTCCTTGACCTGCTTCTTGTTGCTAACATACCTGTAGAAACCCTTCTTGTTACCCTTCACATCCCTTGCTAGCTGCAGCTCCAATTGTGCCTTGGCCTTCCTGATTACACCCCTGCATGCTCGAGCAATATTTGTATACCCCTCCCTAGTCATCTGTCCAAATTTCCACTTCTTGTAAGCTTCCTTTTTGTGTTTAATCTCACCAAAGATTTCACTGTTAAGCCAAGCTGATTGCCTGCCAGATTTGCTATTCTTTCTGCACTTTGGGATGGTTTGTTCCTGTGCCCTCAATAAGGCTTCTTTAAAATACAGCCAGCTCTCCTGGACTCCTAGCCCCCTCATATTAGCTTCCCAGGGGATCCTGCCTATCAGTTCCCTGAGGGAGTCAAAGTCTGCTTTTCTGAAGTCCAGGGTTCATATTTTCCTGCTCTCCTTTATTCCTTTTGTCAGGATCCTGAACTCAACCATCTCATGGTCACTGCTGCCTAGGTTGCCACCCACTTCTACTTCCCCTGCCAATTCTTCCCTGTTTGTAAGCAGCAGGTCAAGAGGAGCACGGCCCCTAGTCAGTTCTTCCAGCAACTTTACAACAACACCTGTTTGATTTTGGACATTGTTTTCTATGCCCCTACATTTCAATTCTGAACCATCATACCCTGCACTGTCCTTACTTATAAATCAACCCTTAATGGTGTTGTGGAAAAATTGACCACACGCTTGAATTTAGGGTCAGACACAGCCTGATGGCTACCTTTATTCGAGTATGCATACAAGGAAGGTCGACAGATCCCCCAGCATGGGGTCTGGCCGCCTTGGCAACTTTTCATGGCTTCTAGCTTTTAAGGACAAAAACCGCAAAGCGTCATTACACATTACAAATCTTATTATCCTTATTAGGTATATTCTTAATAGCAGACCTATCAGAAACTCCCTGGGGCCGCACTTTGGACCCAGTTTCCATCTAGGGCTTTTCCTGTTATTCTCTAGGGGCTTCGGGTTTCACCAATCTTCCCTTCTTGCGCCAACCTATCTTGCGTATCTTATTGTTTACTAAATTGCTTAATATAATTGCAGTTAAATGTCTTGTACAATAAGCTTTGTTTCCCAAGTACCCCTCGTGCCCCCCTACGTGCGGTTTCAACTGTACAAGACTAAAATTTTCCATTGCTATCACACTATAATATGAGACCAAGGTATAAAATTATCAGTTGGTGGTAGTTCCTCTTTTCTTCAGGCTTGCTTTAATTACGCCATATCATACTATTACAAATTTTTCCCTTGGTCTATAGTAGCCTACTGTTACTTATGCTAAGCTAACTTAATGCTAGGCCTATTGCTTATGCTAAATCGACTCGCTTGGCCTGGGTAGCAGAGTCTTGGGGTCTTGTGCATGGGTGTCGTAAGCAGGGTCCTGGGAAAATCCCCCACAATTCCCTCCTTTTGATGCTTTATGCATCAACCATCTATGCCCTCAATATGGATGGTCATGAGACCGTGGACCTCGGGGTGTTCGTCCTGAGGTGTTTCATACCCACTGTGATAAGTTATCTCCAGGGTATCATAAACCGGAGATTCAGGCTCTAGCACAGATTCCCTCAGAGGGGCAAGAGGCACAGGGTCGGGATATGGGGGTGGTGGCGCAAAGGTGAGGACAGCGGGAGTAATGGGCCGGGCACGGCAACGGGTGCAACAGCAGTAACAGGTGCAGAAGCCTAATAGGAGACCTCCCCCAACGAATCCCCAAAACAGGAACCTATTCATCTGAGGGGGGTGCAACACCCTGGAGATAATACAGAGGAGATCCGAGCCAGTGCAAAGGGTTGTAACCCGATGGGCTGTTTCGAAGGCTCGGAGTTCGGAATTATAGGTGGTTTCCAAGACATCAATCTGAGCCTTTAGCTTGGAAAGCTTACGAATTTCAGGCAAAAGGGTCTCAAGGGAATGAAATCGGTCCAACGTTAGAGCAGCCCAGTCAAAGGGAATAGAGAATGATAAAGAAACCTGATAGCGTCGGTCCGCAGGCCAGTACACAACCTGTGAGCCTGAGGCAGTGGTTAAATTAAAAACAGTGTCTAGTGACGTTGAGGAGTTAACAAGGACACAGCTGTCATTGGCCTCGAGGATGGTCTTAGAACCTAATGTGGTTAATCTACCCCAGCCCTCCCAGCAAACGTGCTCATGGAGGACGACAATTTCTCCGGGCCTTAACCTACGGATGCATCGGAGCTGAGGGGGCTGTAAAGGCCAGAGGGTCCATAATGAACCCTGGCCGAACCAAAGATCAGGGGTTATCTCCGCAGCACTGACTAGGAACCTGTTGGGGCCGTGGGGCGGTTTGATCTCCCAAACGTCCTGATGGATAATCCAATCCCACAAACATCCGCCCCAGGGGCCAGGGAGGATCCGGTAAGTGGGGGCCCAAATTCCACCTACAGGCCCATAGGCTTGGAAGGAGCACTGGGAGCGTTGGCAACCCCAATCGGAAAACCTCCACGTATGCCTCCAGGGCCACAGTTCTGGGGGAACACCCGAGGTGTTTCGAAGGGCAGTGGGCCACGCCTGGTGCCGGAGGTCCTCCTGAATCTCTGCAAGCTGAGTGTTGAGGAAATCCTGAACCTCCGAGCATGCAAGGTCCCACTGCAATGCCTTCCCGGCCCCAGAAATATGGTATACCATCTGGGAGAGGAGATCGTGGGTCAGGACGCTAAGGGTGGAGATAACATGCAATTCCCCTATCCCCGCCTTAAGTCCCGTCACCTGTGCCGCAGAGATAAGACCGGATGCATGTTCGAGCTGGCCCAACCGGGTTTCATGTTGGGAGGTCTTAAAAACGTTCCAAGCTGAAGCTGCACTGTTGGCTCCCTTCCATAACGTATCGGCTATTCCCCTTTTTCTCCGCCGCCCCCCTATTAGGAAGTGCTGTTGCATGAGTCTCACGGCCTCCCCCATAGAACAGTTAGGGAAGGTAGCAGCTATTTGGAAATGGGACAGAGGGAGAGAAAATCTGATCGTCCCCAGAGTGGCATTTAAAATGGTCCATCGGAACCCTGTAATGTCTCCCTTTCCCACTGTTTCATACCAGAGCTGATGGGTATGCACATGGAGGGCCCTTTTGGCCATGGATATGTTGGCGGATAGGGTGGGGGTGTATTGAATTAAGGTACAGGTAAAATTTTCTGTAGGGGGGAGGGTCTGTTCACAAGTGAAGTCAGGGGTAACAGGGCAGTGCCGGCTGGTAAAAGCTGTAGTTCTAGTGGCCTGGGTAATCAGATAACACAGAGAACCCGATTCATCCTTGGTTTGGCACGAACCTGGAAGCAACATAGCGTCCACATCGTCTCGCCAACCGTGCATAGTGTAGGTTTTCACCTTAGGCTGGGAAGTAGGGTCGGTGGTAATATTGACATGATCAATAAACACAGTGCCCATGGATTCCCAAGAGATAATCCGCTGGTACAACTGGCTCGGGTGGTCTCGGAGGGAGAAAAACAACCGAGCAGAGCAATAAGAGAATAAATCTCCGGAAAGGGAAGGCCTAGGCCACTGCAGGACATTTGTATTTTCGGTTATTAAGCGAAAGGTATGAGGGGCAGCTGCCCGAGGGGACCGGGAGGCTCCTGTGGGTGGCGGATAATTGGGGAGCGTGTGGTTAGTAGGAGGGGGAAAGGTGGGAGGAGGAGCGGGCTGCAGCTCAGGGATGGTAATGCAAGGGTAAGCGACTTGGCCTTCTGCACATCGCCCCGTTCGCGGGATGAATCCCAAGATCCAATCAATACCACATTGCCATGAATCAGTCCCGCAAGTTCCTCCCTGCCAGTATACAACGTAGCGTCTTTTCCACCAGGGCCAATTTTTAACATCCTCGATAGTTACAGACTTGGGTCCCTCCCCTTTCCCTTGCCCCGTCGGTAGGGACCTCCACCCCCGCTTGGGAGTAGTGGCGGAGGACCCTAGCTCCTGCGCTGGGGGGCCTAAAGGAATGTCACAGGTGGGTGAGGAGGGGGTCTTGGCCTTAACGGGGGCCCAAAAGGACATGAAAGAATAATGAAAGCTCAAGAGCAATAAGAGCAACATAGTAATGCAGATAAACCAAATGGAGGGCATAAGCCACCTCCGCACCATCGCGGATTCCCTTATAGCCCTAGGAGCAACCATGTTCAAATGAGTCCTGCAAGGGACCAGTTCCCTTTGAGTCCTTTAACGTCTCTCCCTGAGGTTATATCTGGATCCAGCTGGGGGGACGATGGGAAGGGGGTCCTCTGGATCCGGGGGTATTGGGACCTCAGGAGCAGGAATCTCAGGAACAGGAATTTCGCGGACCTCAGGAGTATCCGGCACCACAGACATGCCAGGGCAGTCCACATGGACTGAAGAACGTTTACACTGTGAAGCGTGGACCCAGCCGGCAAGCCCTTTGCACTTTACCGCCGTATGGGTGGTCAGCAGCACCTGGTAGGGGCCTTTCCAGCGAGGCTCAAGGGAGGACTTGCGTTGGTGCACCTTAGTGTAAACCCAATCTCCTGGCTGCAACGGATGGCATGCAGAATCCGCCGGCTTGGGGAGGGCTTCACGGACCTGGGAATGAACAGACCTGACAGAGCGAATTAGGGATTTGCAGTATTCGAGCACGGTATCATCAATAAGCTGTAAGTCTACCTGACTGGGGGGTAAGGGTGGGGAAACAGGCATCCTCATTGGGCGGGCCATGAGAATCTCGTGTGGAGACAGGCCATGCTTGCGCCCCGGAGTGTTTCGCATTTGCATTAAAACCAGGGGCAAGGCATCGGACCATTTGAGACCTGTCTCAGCACACAGCTTTGCCAGCTTGTTCTTAAGTTCCCCATTCTTGCGTTCCACGGCACCTGCACTCTGCGGGTGGTGTGCACAGTGGAGTCGCTGGTCAATGTGAAGGGCCTTGCAAATGCCCTGCATAATTTGTCCGGTGAAATGTGTGCCTCTATCGCTATTGACAGAGAGTGGCAAGCCAAACCTGGGAATAAAATCCTTTAGGAGGCGCTTTGCTACTGTGATAGAATCAGCCCTTGCACACGGATAAGCTTCTACCCATCCCGAGTACGTACACACACAGACCAATACATATTCGTAAGAGCAGCATTTAGGCATACTGATAAAATCAACCTGTATATTCACAAAGGGTCCCCATGGGGTTGGGTGGGCCGCTTGTTTGGTGCGGACTGGTTTTCCCTTATTGTGGGCCAGGCAGATAGGGCAGGAATCACAGTACTGCTTGGCCACGCTTGAGAAGCGTGGGGCGTGCCATTGCTTGGCTACTGCTGCAACCATTCCCCCCTTTCCTATGTGGGCCAACCCGTGGGCCAAACGGGCCAAATGAGGGAGTAGGGCCTGGGGCGCAACCGGGCGACCATTCGGGTCGCGCCACAAGCCGTCCTCAGGGTGCTGCACACACCCTGACAGTTTCCAGGCTACCTTCTCCTTATCAGAGGCAGCATCCTGGAGCCCCGCCAGATCCCGGAGGGGATCATCCTGTAAAGCGGGTTTTGAGGTGCAGAGGGGAAGGAGAGTGGTGGGAGCCGGAGGCCCGGAAAGGGCCGCTAGCCTGGCGGCGTTATCCGCCAGGGCATTTCCTCTAGTAACATCATCACAGGGTTTCTGGTGGGCTGGACACTTGACTACAGCGACAGAAGAAGGAGCTTGAAGCGCGGACAGAAGAGCAGCAACATAAGGGCCGTGACAAATAGGTGAACCGCTGGAAATGAGGAATCCTCTGTACTTCCAGAGCTGTCCATAGTCATGTACAACCCCAAAGGCATATCTGGAGTCAGTAAAAATAGTGGCCGACTGTCCGGTGGCTAGGAGACAGGCCCGAGTGAGGGCAACCAATTCTGCCACTTGGGCAGAGCCTACGGCGGGGAGGGAGAAAGCCTCCACCGTCCCGTGCGAGTCACAGACTGCGTACCCCGCCACGAGCCGGCCAGTGGGATCCCGGAGGCAAGAGCCGTCCACGAAGAATATCAAATCAGGATTGGAGAGGGGAACATCCTGCAAATCCTGCCTGGGGACCACAAGTGTGTTAGTAACAGAAACGCAGTCGTGGGGTTCCCCATCAGCTGCTGAAGGCAATAAAGAAGCCGGATTAAGGACAGGGCATCGGGCCAAAGTAACATTAGCTGCATTTAAAAGCAACATTTCATATTTAGTGAGACGTGAGTTAGAAAGATGCTGGGTTTTTCCCTTAGTTAATAAAGCTGTGACTGCATGTGGTACGGCGACGGTTAATGGGTGTCCCAATACCAGTGAAGCGGAAGCTTCCACAAGGCTCGCTGCCGCCGCAACTGACTTTAAACATGGCGGTAAGCCAGCAGCCACAGGGTCTAAAGAGGAACTAAAGTAAGCGATGGGTCTATGCCTGTTGCCATGCAGCTGGGTGAGCACTCCCTGGGCGAACCCCCCCTTCTCATGGCAATACAGAGTGAATGGCTTTCGGTAATCAGCCAGCCCCAAGGCAGGGGCCTCGGCCAGGGCATTCTTCAATCTCTGGAAAGCCGCCATAGCCTCCTCTGTCCATGGGACGGGGTCAGGGACCTTGTTCAGTGTCAAATCCTGCAGAGGTCGGGCCGTGGAGGCATACCCCAGAATCCACTGGCGGCAATAACCTGCCATGCCCAGAAATCCTCGCAGCTGTCTTTTGGTGACAGGCCTGGGGATTTTTAAAATTGCCTGTACACGGGAGGGGGATAGACTGCGCTGACCTGCTGAGATATCATGCCCCAAGTAATGGACCTCGGGCAGACAAAGCTGCAATTTTGCCTTAGAAACCTTATGGCCCTTCCGGGCCAGGGCCTGAAGCAACACGAGTGTGTCTGCCTGGGAAGCTTCCAGGGTGTCGGAAGCGAGAAGTAGGTCGTCTACATACTGGATCAGCACTGAACCCTGAGGGAACACAATGTCGTCTAAATCCCTTTTCAAAATCTGGGAGAAGATGGTAGGGGATTCAGTGTAACCCTGTGGCAGTCTAGTCCAGGTGTACTGGAAACCCTGGTAGGTGAAGGCGAACAGATACTGGCTATCAGGGTGGATTGGGATAGAGAAAAAGGCAGAACACAGGTCTATAACAGAAAAGTATTGTGCAGTCGCAGGGATGCAGGAGAGAATGGTGGCAGGGTTTGGGACTACAGGAAAACTGGGGATAACAACAGCATTAACAGCCCTAAGGTCCTGCACAAAGCGCCAAGAGTTCTTTCCTGGCTTCTTGACAGGCAAAATAGGGGAATTACATTCACTGATAGTCGGTACAATGACCCCCTGTTCTAACAGGGTGGTGATCACAGGCCGAATGCCTTCCTCGGCTTGCTTTGACAGCGGATACTGACGAACCCTGGGAAGCGGCTTTGCTGAGTTTACACGAATTTTAACCGGTTGGGCAGAACCAATACGCCCTACCTGGTTGGCATGCTCTGCCCATAATGAAGGAGGGACCTTTGCCAGCAATTCCTGTTGCAACAAGGAAGGGCCGGGTTGGGTCTCTCCCCCTGAGGCATGCTCGTCCTGCAGCAGAGCTAAAACTGCGTTCTGAGCAGGGTCGGGCACCTCCAAGTATACCCCATCCGGGGTGCAATATATTGTACAGTTTAACTTACACAGCAAATCTTTTCCCAATAGGTTAGCAGGAGAACAAGGGCTGAGAAGGAACGCATGCTGATCAGATAATGGTCCGATAGAGACTGACAAGGGGGAGGTAACAGGGTGGGGGATGGGAGCATTCCCCACTCCTATTGCCGAAACAACTTCGGACGTAAGGGGCGCCGATGGGAATTCCTGCGCTCTTAAGGTTGAGCGTGAGGCTCCAGTATCAATCAGGCAGGTAGTAGGAATGCCATTAATTATGCAGAAGACAGTCGGACCCTCCTGGTCAATGGGAAGGAATGGGCAGATGATGTTACAAGCCTCCTGGCTCTCCTAATAGTTAACCAACTGAGGGGGTGGATTAGGCAATGCCTGGGGTTCGGGGAAAGAAGAGGGGCATGTCTGAGGGGGGCACGCCTGGTCCGGGCGGGGTAAATATCGGGTAGCTCGAGGCGGGCGCGCTGAGCACCCCCCAATGGAGTGGCCCGGCTGCTTGCAATACGCGCAGCGGGGAGGATGGGGGCATTGAGCTCGCCAGTGGCCCCCTTGGCCACAGTTAAAGCATGCGTCCGGGCTGGGGCGTGAAGCCCCGTACGCCATGGGTACTTCTGGATTGGGATTATAGGGCCCAGCCTTGACTTTCTGCCCTCTAGGGCCCTGCAAGGATTTCAGCTGCAAGGCCATCAACTGAGTCTCACTATCGTCCTTTTTCTTTTCCACCTGCCTACAAAAATGCTGCGCAGCAGCCAGAATTCCCTCGATATCCTTGCCCTCCCAGTCCACTATTCCCAACTTCAAGGGTTCACTAATTTTTGGAAGGAGTCCCTGTACATAGGCGGCTACTACGGCTTGGCGAGCTGTCTCCTCTGCTCTTTCTATCCCAGAGTAGCGCTCGAAAGCCTGTTTCAGGCGCTCCATGTAATCGGCCGGGTTCTCTCCCTTTTGCTGTTTACAGGAGTTTATTTTGGTCCAATCAGTCCGTTTAGGGCAGACTTCCAGGACCGCCCGAATCAGATTATCCCTTGCAGCTGTTAACGCTTCTTCACTAAGTGCCGCCCCTCCCTGCTCAGGCCAGTCCGCCTTGGTGTAGAGGCGTTTTAAAGTTTCTCTTGGCAACATTGCCCGGAGGAGTTGATCTAGATCAGCCCAGGATGGGTTATAACACTGAACAACCATCCGCAATTGCTCCTGAAATTTTTCCGGGTCTTCACGAATCTTGGGGAACTTGTCAATCAAATTATACAAGTCCCCTGGAGACCAGGGAGCATGCACAGTGACCAATCGGCCATCGGCTCCCCCTGGTAACTCCCTCAGGGGTAGTAATAACCTCCCTGATCGGGGGTCGAACAACTCCTTTCCCAAACCCCCCAACTGTTCCCGCCCTCTAGCTAACAGTGTCTGATATCGAGTATTGTAAACCGGGGGCGTTTCTGGGGATTTAACAAGGGCCTTCATTTTTTCGAAGGCATCTGACAGGCGCCTAACGGGATCAGGATCCTCTGAGTCCTCGCAGCGGCTTGACGCCTGAGCGAGCTCATCCTCGATTTGCTTAGCCAATGTCTCGAGGCGCTGTTGGACTTCTGGGGAGCTTCGGGCAGAACCCAACCCCGCAGAGGAGCTCGCGCTATCGGAGGGGGATTGGGTGATCTGGGAGGACCCAACCTCCTCCCCATCCCTAGAAGAGGCACCACTCGCTGAAGAGTAGGAAGGTGGCTCAGTCCGGGCACCGTTCTCCTCCCCTCCCTCCCGAGCAGGGGCCGCCGCGGGCCATTGCCTACATTCTATAAACAAGTCAATCAGGTCTTGAGAAGGGGCTGACGGAGCTCTTGGAGCCGCCCCTGTCTGCTTTCTCTGTTTCTCTCCCCGGACCGGGAAGAGGGAAGGGGGGTGGCCTTTACTTATCTGTGGCTGCCCAAAGCCATTCATAAGTTCCAGCTTTTTCTGAGCCTCATTAAGTTTCTGCTGGAGTTTTTCCTGGGAATCCTTCAATCCCCTAACCTTAGACTCCTGACGTCTTTTCTCCATTTCATCATACCACAGAAAATAGGCATCAAACTGTCCCTGGGGCACCGTGTTGGCAAGAAGGGCTCCCCTGAGGTGCACCATCCTGTCAAGATCAAAGCTACCCTCGAGGGGAAACTGCAGTTTTGGATTATCTCTAGTATACCAGTTCCACTTATCTAAATATTTACACGTCGACGATCCATAATGTACGTACATATAAGCAGCAGGCGTGCCTTTGGGTGGGACCGGCAGGACCTTCGATCCTTTGGCCCCCATGCTCACCACAGCACACTTCACTCAAGCCAATCACACCAGGATGCTAACTCGGGGGTTACCACAGTTCTACACTAATGGCCCAACCCGGCCTGCCCTTGTTTCATGGCAGGAACACAAGGGAGCAGGTTCCCAGGCATTTTCCTTCTGGCAAACCTACAGGAAAGCAGACAAGGGGGGGCGGGCTGACTGGACAACCCGTGGTCCCCGTACGTTCCTCTCCAGCCCTGGGCACCAGCTTTTAAGCCAACGGTGCTGCAGTAGCTTTTGAGCTGACGGCACGGTTTCCCGGGGCTTCCCTCCTCTCCGAGGAAGGGAAGGGAGCTTATGGCTCCGCGGGGGGACAAAAGGGACCCTGCGGCCTCTTACAAGGCAGTGCTCAAAGAGCGGTCACAGGGTCATGGGGATATGGAGGGGTAAGGGACAGCAGGATAGGGAACATACAGGCACCCTGACTGGTTAGCCACTTACCAAAGCCTTCCAGCCAGGGAAGCTTTCCACTCTCCCTTCAAGCGGGCTGTGGAGCTTGCTTTCAGAACACCTCCGGTCATGAGCTATCGCTTCGCAGAGGGCCTGGGGCGTCTTTCCACAGCCAACTCACTCCGGCCGCTCGGCCTTATACACACACACAGGCCGCACGGCCTCACTCACACAGGCACGTTTCCTGGCATAGCTCGCCAGGGCTGAAACTACCCCTGGTCCCTCCCAACCTAGTGGCTCCGGGACGCCGAACGCCCAGCTCTAATAGGCGATCAGTTTTCTCCGGACCCAAAGAGCGTGGTCCGAGGGGCTGCCGGCACACCTAGATTCCCGAGGCACCGGGCCGAGACAGTGCTCAGCCCGGGGTTGAGCCGGATACTCAACCTTCCCGAAACACCGGGCCGAGACAGTGTCGTAAGCAGGGTCCTGGGAAAATCCCCCACAATGGTGATACCCTACAACAGTAAAAAAACACTACAGAAATCCTTCTGAAACTCAGAGGCTTCCCCTGCCTCAGAGCTTTTAGGTTTTCAAAAATGCTAAAATAATCAAGCAGGCCACAGATCAAAAATAAAGCACGATTCTTTATATCACGACTGGAAGAACCCAATGAGGGCCACATTTTAATCAAGAGAGGGGGAAGTCTGCTGGAAGGTGAGCTGCCCCTTGCCACTAGCAGAGATCTCAGATGCCCACAATACCAATGCACAGAATTATAGCCCAACAAAGGGATGGGGTAGAGGAGGAGATGTCAGTTAGACAACCATAGTTTTCTTTTCCATCTGCAGACAAGCGCTTAACCAGACCAGATCTATGCTCAGGGTATACCAAAGCTGACAGTACTCTTCAACTGAAAGATTTCACATTTACCCAACTCACATATACTTCTGCCATTAATTTGCTACTTTACTTATAAGGCTGATCATTTATCAGTTCCAGACTGGAGCTTGGAAAAGAGATGACTAAGGGGGGATATGATAGAGGTCTATAAAATCATGACTGGTGTGGAAAAAGTAAATAAGGAAGTTGTTATTTACTCCTTCTCATAACACAAGAACTAGAGGTCACCAAATGAAATTAATAGGCAGCAGGTTTAGAACAAATACAAGGAAGTATTTCTTCACACAACGCACAGTCAACCTGTGGAACTCTTCGCCTGAGGATGTTGTGAAGGCCAAGACTATAACATGGTTCAAAAAACAACTAGATAAATTCATGAAGGATAGGTCCATCAGTGGCTATTAGCCAGGATAGGCAGGGATGGTGTCCCTAGCCTGTTTGCGCCAGAAGCTGGGAACGGGTGACAGGGGATGGATCACTTGATGATTATCTGTTCTGCTCGGTCCCTCTGGGGGACTTGGCATTGGCATTGGCCACTGTCGGGAGACAGGATTCTGGGCTGGATGGACCTTGTAGAGAGAGACCTTCTAAAAAACATTAAAATGTATTACCGGCATGCGAAACCTTAAATTAGACTGAATAAATGAAGACTTGGCACACCACTTCTGAAAGGCTGCCAACCCCTGGGCTGGAGGAACCTGGAGAGTACATTTCTATTCTAATCTAATCTACATTTCTATTTGTTTGGTTTTTGTAGGTTAAATTAATGCAGCCTCTGGTCCACTCTCTCCCAAGGGTGTAATGTTGCTGTGCACAATGAGAAATCTTGGGGAAAGATTGAAATGAAATGGAAGCAGCATATGGTGGCAGAACCTAAGGAATTAAAAGCCCATTGATTCTTACGTGTGGGCACTGCCTCTGAACCAGAAGTGTAATTTTTCTCGCTTTGTGGCTGCAGACAGTAAAATATTTAAATATCTATCAGGGATGGTCTAGACAGTATTTGGTACTGCCATGAGAGCAGGGGACTGGACTCGATGACCTCTCGAGGTCCCTTCCGGTCATAGAGTCTATGAATCTATGAAACTCTGGCTTTTCCTGAATGCTGTAGACACTGGAGAAGAATAATGGGGGGAGAAGAAAGAGACAGAGAACACAGAGAGACAATCAATGACTGAAGATGTCCCAACTCCATCTTGCTCCTCACAGGTGTTCAGAAAGCTGGGTAGATGTAGGTTTCAAATATCAAGGGGCTCTCCACATACCTGATCTCTCTCCCCCGGCTCCCATTTTAGCATTAACTTTTATTTTGAAATGTTTGGCTTACCCCTGATCTTCTCTTTCCCTAACTGTATTGCAAGTTGGGTGGGTTTTTTTGTTGTTTTTTTGCTTCCCTTTTGTTCATATCAACATAATTGTAACAGCAAAGGAATCTGTAGGAGCAAAAACTGACTCAAAACTTTATTTCCCCATCATGCAGGAACATGGTACAAACAGCTCACGCAGCTGGAATCATCACACGGAAGCCAGGGGATGGGAGATGCAGGTTTCCAAGTGTTCTGTCTTCTCAGATGACACATTCCAGCCCCTTGTAGTCCTCCCTCCTGTGTGACCTGCTGGGCTTTGACACACTTATTGTCTCATTCTATTGATAATGTGATTGTAACACAATGTGACTGAAATTAAACCACTTCCAGACAAGGAACCAACAAAAGAGAAAAGCCATTATTGCATTGGCTAGGAATCAAACCCAGGTCAACTGTTTGGAAGGCAGCTATGCTCACCACTATACCACCAACACAGCTGGCGGGATTAGCTTTCCTGCAGGCTACGTGTGCTGGCAAAGGGGGTTACACATGACCATGGAGCTAGTAAGCAGGGTGGATGGGCTGGAAGCCGCCTGACAGCTGGGAGCAGAGTTAGGGGGTAAAGGTGAAAACAGATCTCAGTGGGAGCTGGCCCCACACCCAACCTGCCCCGAGGAGAGGGGAACTGAAGCTCAACTTCAATCATGAAAAATCTTCCCTAACAAGGGGACGGCTTGTTTTAAAGACAAGGTTTGTGGGTTTTGCCCGCTATATACAGAGGGGCTGGATAGTGCTGAGTCCAGACAAGACTCTGGTAGGATAAGGAAGAAATTCAGGCTGCCAGTGAGCTGAAGGAGGGAGATGATATTTTGACAGCGATGGACACCTCATCTTATAGGCCTTTGTCTGCCTCCTTTCTCGTGACTGTTTGGCACAGGAATGCAGCCCCCACTCCTGGGTGTCTCCTGTGGAAATAATGTTTCTGTGCAAAACACAAAAGCTTTTAACAGAAAGGAGGGAAAGGAAATGGCCATGCAGTGGGACAGGAATGTAAGGAATGAAACAGCAGATACTTCTCCCACGTGCATTGACTTTGAACCTTGTTGTTTGCCGTGTTGTTATATCCCTGTTGTTCCCTGGACATGAGAGGTGGGGCAGGGAGGTGGGGGCTCACATATCTTTCAAAGGACCAAGGAAGGGAGTGTTATTTACTCCTTCTCATAACACAAGAACTAGGAGGAGTCACCAAATGAAATGAATAGGCTACAGGTTTGAAACGAAGTATTTCTTCACACAACGCACAGTTAACCTGGGGAACTCTTTAGCAGAAGATGTTGTGAAAGCCAAGACTAGAACAGAGTTCAAAAAAGAACTAGAGAAGTGCAGACGATAGGTTTATCGATGGCTATTAGCCAGGATGGGCAGGGATGGTGTCCCCAGCCATTGTTTTCCAGAAGCTGGGAATGAGCAACAGGAGAACCACAGAGCAATGACAAAGCCAGGCTGTCATGGGCGAGTAGTTAAGGGGATGCACTAAAAATCCAGTGGAGTCATCCCCCTCCTCTCCACCCCCAAGCAGCTTTGAATCTTGACTCTGATGCTGAAATTCCACTGCCTCAGCATCCTCAACCCCCACTGGAGGCCAGTGTAGAGTCTTTAGATCCCTGTTCGTATTTCATACTCCAGCTGATGCACCATTCCTGCCCAGCAACTCACTGTCTGCCCCAGGAGAACCAGCTGGTGGGCTGCACCCACAGGCAGACAACTCATACCGCTCCCCTCAGAGCAGCAGCCGCAACTGTTGGCAGCTAATCCCCACCTAAGGCTTTGGGGAAGGAGATGGGGATCATGTGTTATTTCTTCCATACATCGAGTCTCACTGTGTTTGAACATATTTTTCTCTAATGCTGATTTAAATTTAGAGCCCCTCCCCCAATGTCTGCTTTGTAAGAGCCTCATTTCTGTGCATAAAACATAAGAACAACCGTACTGAGTCAGACCAATGGTCCATCCTGTCAAGTGTCCTAGCTCCCAAGAGTGGTCAAAGCCAGATGCTTTAGAGGGAATTAACAGAACACGTAATCATGAAATGATCCATCCCGTCGCCCATTCCTAGCGTCTTTACAGATGTGAACACAAAGAGACACTTGCAGCTACTTAGAATTATAGAATATCAGGGTTGAAAGAAACCTCAGGAGATATCTAGTCCAACGTCCTACTCAAAGCAGGACCAATCCCCAACTAAATCATCCCAGTCAGGGCTCTGTCAACCCAGGTCTTACAAACCTCTAAGGATGGAGATTCCACCACTTCCCTAGGGAACCCATTCCAGTACTTCACCACCCTCCTAGTGAAAAAGTTTTTCCTAATATCCAACCTAGACCTCCCCCACTGCAACTTGAGACCATTGCTCCTTGTTCTGTCATCTGCCACCACTGAGAACAGCCGATCTCCATCCTCTTTGGAACCCCCTTTCAGGTAGTTGAAGGCTGCCATCAAATCCCCCCCTCACTCTTCTCTTCTGCAGACTAAATAACTCCAGTTCCCTCAGCCTCTCTTCATAAATCATATGCCCAAGTCTCCTAATAATTTTTGTTGCCCTCCGCTGAACACTCTCCAATTTGTCCACATCCTTTCTGTAGCGGGGGGATGGGGGGGGAAACTGGATGCAGTACTCCAGATGTGGCCACATCAGTGCCAAATAGAAGGGACTAATCACTTCCTTTGATATGCTAGCAACATTCCCACTAATGCTGCCCAAATATGCTGTTAACCTTCCTGGCAACAAGGGCACATTATTGACTCATATCCAGCTTCTTGTCCACTGTAATCCCCAGCTCCTTTTCTGCAGAACTGCCACTTAGCCAGTCTGTCCCCAGCCTGTAGCGGTGCATAGGACTCTTCCATCCTAGGCTTTGGCTACACTTACACTTCAAAGCGCTGCCGCGGCAGCGCTTTGAAGCGCTAAGTGTAGTCAAAGCACCAGCGCTGGGAGAAAGCTCTGACCACACTGGCGCTTTGCAGCGCCGCAATTTGCAGCGCTGGAGAGGGTGTGTTTTCACACCCTGCTGCAGCGCTGCAAATTTGTAAGTGTAGCCAAGCCCTTAGAGAGTAGGAATCTGCACTTGTCCTTGTTGAACCTCATCAGATTTCTTTTGGCCCAATCCTCCAATTTGTCTAGGTCACTCTGGACCCAAACCCTATCCTCCAGCGCTTGGATTCTTTATGTGCTTTCACAGAGCAAAGAGCACATATTCCATGATTTCATAGGGCAGAGTTTTATGCTATAGGGAGCTTTCCCTGTGTGGATTAACATAGATGCACATTGTGACCCTTCTCAGGGTGCTGAGGGCCATGAGTGTCCTTGTGGCCACCTGCCACGAGGAAGAGGGACTTTTGCATTTGGCAGCTGGATGTTAGTGACCAAACTCACCAGCCTGTCAGACAGTCAAGCACCCTCCTCTGAGCTACAGCAACCTTGACAGTTGACAATAAAGGCACCTTAACCCCTGAGTTCCTTCAATGTGTCCCCCTCTGGGGTCCAGCTCCAATCATCAGATACTCAGGGTATGTCTATACTATCTGCTGAATTGGCGGGCAGTGATCGATACAGCAGGGAGATCAATCTATCGGGTCCAGTGTAGATGCAATAAATCGATCCTCGAGTACTCTTCTGTCGACCACTGTACTCCAGCTTGGTGAGAGGCGCAGGCAGAGTCTACTGGGGAGCTGCAGCAGTCGACTAACCGCGATGAAGACACCATGGTAAGCCGACCTAAGTTGTCATAGGTCTCACCCCCACTTAAAGCTGTTGGGTTCCAAAATGGGGACCTGCACTGTTTTCCCTATAAACTAAAAATCCTAGTTTAGATCTGGTAAAAGCTGCCACCACCCAATCAGGTATGTGGATTGGGACACAGTCCTTCCCCCAAATCCTTGGGGATCCCAAGAGCCCCAAATCCATGGAGTTCTTACACCCGGGAGAAATAAACCATTCCCTCCTGCTTCCTCCCCCCTCCCTTTTCCTAGGAGAGATACCGGGATCTAACTACAGAGGGATGCCTCCCCCTCCCCTTTCTCTGAGAATCCACCCAAAGAAAGATTAACCAAGTCCTTTACAGAAAAGATTTATTAAAAAATAAAAGAAAGTCACTGTCTCTGTAACCAAGATGGAACAATATACAGGGTCTAAACTTATCAATCTCTGGAGAGAAGTCCCCCTCCTTTCTTTCTCAGTAAAAGCAATAACAGTACAGAATTAAAGAAATTATATAGCAAAACACAGAATTGCAAATACAGAAATAAAAGTATAAGAATACTAGTTCCTTGCTAATACTCACTAGCTTGAATAGAACAATTTATTGCAGAAACCTGGGAGGACTTGATTAAGATGTCTGGACTCTCTTAATTCCCAAGAGAGACTCTCTAAAACAAAGAACAGGAAAAAAAACTTCCCTCCACAGGGATTTGAAATTATCTTGTCCCTCATTGATCCTCTGGTCAGGTGTCCACAGGTACTGCTTGTTAACCCATTACAGGTAGACAAAAACCTTAATCCTTAACTAACTGTTTATGACACGCCCCCCAAATCGCCAACAGTGGGAACCACTGGCGGTGATTTCTTCCTAGCACTGTAAAATAAACAGATTACTAAAACACATGCAGTATTACATTCACTACTAAGCATGTAAACATGTCAACAACACTTTTTAACCACTTGATTCTGGGAAACTTTCATGAGAGAGTGCATCAGCAACTTTGTTGGAGGCTCCTGAAATGTGTTGAATTTCAAAATCAAAGTCTTGGAGAGCTAAACTCCATCGGAGAAGTTTTTTGTTGTTTCCCTTGTTAGTATGAAGCCACTTTAGCGCAGCATGGTCAGTTTGTAGCTGGAACCGCCGTCCCCAAACGTATGGGCGTAGCTTTTCCAGGGCATACACAATGGCGTAACATTCTTTCTCACTGATGGACCAGTGGCTTTCCCTCTCAGACAGTTTTTTGCTGAGAAATACGACAGGATGGAAGTTGTGATACGGTCCTTCCTGCATTAGAACTGCTCCTACCCCACGTTCAGATGCATCGGTGGTTACTAGGAAGGGTTTGTCAAAGTCCGGGGCCCTTAACACAGGGTCAGACATGAGCGTCGCCTTAAGCTGGGTAAAGGCTTTCCGACATTCATCAGTCCACTTAACAGCATTTGGCTGCATTTTTCTGGTTAGATCAGTTAGTGGGGCAGCGATTTGGCTGTAGTGTGGTACAAATCGCCTGTAATATCCGGCCAAGCCTAAGAAGGATTGGACCTGTTTCTTTGACCGTGGGACAGGCCCGTTTTGGATAGCCTCCACCTTGGCCTGTAGGGGGTTAATGGTTCCTCAACCCACCTGGTGCCCTAGGTAGGTCACTCTGTTTTGGCCTATTTGACACTTTTTGGCCTTAATAGTTAGTCCTGCCTGCCTGATGCGCTCAAAGACCGTTTCCAGGTGTTCTAGGTGTTTGGGCCATGAATCAGAAAAAATGGCCACATCATCGAGGTAGGCAACTGCACATTCTCCCAATCCTGCTAGTAGACAATCTACCAGCCTTTGGAAGGTGGCGGGTGCATTCCGCAGTCCGAACGGAAACACATTAAATTCATACACCCCTGCATGGGTGATGAATGCAGATTTTTCTTTGGCGTGTCCATCTAGTGGTACTTGCCAGTACCCCTTGGTTAAATCTATTGTGGAGATGAACTGGGCACGTCCCAATTTCTCCAAGAGCTCATCGGTGCGCGGCATTGGGTAGTTGTCAGGGCGGGTTACCGCATTAAGCTTTCGGTAGTCCACGCAAAAGCGTATTTCTCCATCTGGTTTGGGAACTAGAACCACTGGAGATGCCCATGCACCGGTAGAGGGGCAGATGATACCCATCTCCAGCATATTTTCAATCTCCCGTTTTATAGCAACTTGGGCATGAGGTGACACCCGGTAGGGTGGGGTTCTAATCGGGTGAGCATTACCAGTGTCAATGGTGTGGTACGTTTGTTGAGTCCATCCTGGGTTGGCTGAGAACAAAGGGCTGAAGTGAGTGCACAGCTCCTTGATCTGTTGCCGCTGTAGACGTTCCAGGGTTGTGGAGAGGGTCACCTCTTCCACACCACCATTTCTTTTTCCTTCATAGTAGACACCTTCAGGCCACTCAGCGTCATCTCCTCCCTGGGCTGTAAACTGACAGATCTGTAATTCTCTGGGGTAAAAGGGCTTTAAAGAGTTAACATGGTACACTTTAGGTTTTAAGGAGGAATTAGGAAATGCAATGAGGTAGTTAACAGCTCCCAGGCGCTCCTGGACCGTGAATGGTCCTTCCCATGACGCTTCCATCTTATGGGCCTGTAGCGCCTTCAAGACCATGACCTGGTCTCCTACCTTGAAGGAACGCTCTCTGGTATGTCTATCATACCAGACCTTTTGCTCTGCTTGAGCATCCTTTAGGTTCTCTTTAGCAAGGGCCAAAGAGTGGTGGAGGGTGTTTTGTAGGTTGCTTACAAAGTCCAGAATGTTAGTTCCTGGAGAAGGCGTAAACCCCTCCCATTGTTGCTTTACCAACTGTAATGGCCCCTTAACCTCATGGCCATACACAAGCTCGAATGGTGAGAATCCTAAACTGGGATGTGGTACAGCCCTGTAGGCAAACAGCAATTGCTGCAACACTAGATCCCAATTATTGGAATGTTCATTAACGAATTTACGGATCATGGCCCCCAAAGTTCCATTACATCTCTCCACCAGGCCATTGGTTTGGTGGTGGTATGGGGTGGCAACCAAGTGATGCACCCCATGAGCTTCCCACAGGTCTTTCATGGTCCCTGACAGGAAATTTGTTCCTGAATCTGTAAGAATGGCGGAGGGCCAACCTACCCTGGCAAAAATGTCAGTTAAGGCCTGGCACACAGTTTTAGCCCTGGTGTTGCCTAGAGCTACTGCTTCCGGCCATCTGGCAGCAAAGTCCACAAAAGTCAGTATGTACTGCTTTCCTCTGGGGGTCTTCTTTGGGAAAGGACCCATAATATCCACAGCTACTCGCTGAAATGGGACCTCAATTATGGGAAGTGGCTGGAGAGGGGCCTTGACCTGGTCTTGAGGCTTTCCTACCTTTTGGCATACCTCACAAGACCGGACATACTTGGCAACGTCCTTGCCCATCCCCTCCCAGTCGAAGGACCTTCCCAACCTGTCTTTGCTTCGGTTCACCCCAGAATGGCCACTGGGATGATCATGGGCTAAGCTTAAGAGCTTTTCCCGGTACTTAGTTGGAACCACCAACCATTTTTGAGGATGCCAGCCTTCTTGGTGTCCACCAGAAAGAAGCTCTTTATATAAAAGTCCTTGTTCTACAACAAACCGGGATCGGTTAGAAGAGCTGAGAAGCGGTGGGTTGCTCCGTGCCGCCGCCCAAGCTTTCTTAAGGCTGTCATCAGCTTCCTGCTCAGTCTAGAACTGTTCCCTTGAGGCTGGAGACACCAGTTCCTCCATAGACTGTGGACTTGGGTTTGATCCCTCTGGAAGCGATGTAGGTGAAGAGGTTGTTTCTGTTGACTGTGGACTGCTCTCCGCTGGTGCACGAGGTGATATTTCAGGCTCTGGCTGAGCCTCTTGGGTAGGGTTGTCTGCTGTTTCTGCCAGTTCAGGCTCGTTGGTGCCCTCTGGTGGTGGAGTTGCAAGTGCTGGAGTCAGTGCTGACACTGGTTATTCTTCCAGTTCCGGTTCTAGAACAGGAGGTACTGTGGCTGCTGTAGTTGTTGGCATGGGATCCGGTTGCACCACCTCTGTCTGGGTCTCTGGTAACGCAGACGGGGTCTTGGTGAATGGCTCAGGGACAGGGCTCGTCTGGCTTGGCTGCGTGTAACCACTCCCACTGTGTTGGGTTGCTCAACGTGGTTGGCCAAGTCTTCCCCTAGTAGCATGGGGATAGAATAATTGTCATAGACAGCAAAAGTCCACTTTCCTGACCAGCCCTTGTACTGGACAGGCAATTCCGCTGTAGGTAAGCTTACAGATTTTGATATGAAGGGGTGGATTGTCACTTTGGCTTCCTGGTTGATGAATTTGGGGTCCACGAAGGCTCGGTGGATAGCTGACACGTGCTCCAGTGTCTCTCCATGCGATAACCTCCTTTCTGTCCACTCTCAAAGTTTCCCTACGGTGTAAGGGTATTTGAGAGACATCTAGGTCTGGGTTTCTCCGGTGTGAAGGTGCAAGGATTTGCACTCGGTTTAGGTTCTTTGGGCATTTGGCTTTGATATGCCCCAGTTCATTACATTTAAAACATCGCCCAGTTGACGGGTCACTGGGCAGATGAGGATTACTGGAGACTGGTGAGGTAGAAGAAGAAGTAGGTTGTGGCTGTCCTTGGGTTGTAGGTGTGGGCTTGATTGGTCCTTGATGGTAGGGTTTAGTGTCGGTGTGTACCCTGTGGAATTCGCTCCCCTTGACAGTAGCTTTCTTGTTCTCTGCAACTGCCATCCATTTGGCTCCAATCTCCCCTGCCTCAGTGAGATTTTTTGGTTTTCCATCTTGTATGTAGCGTGTAATGTCCTCAGGAACACCATCCAAGAACTGCTCCATCATTATCAGGAGGTTTAGGTCATCCATGGATTTAACATTGGCTCCTGATAACCAGGAAAAATAATGCTTTTCAAGGTAGGAGGCGTGTTTTGGAAATGACACCTCTGGTTTCCATTTCTGGGCTCTGAAACGCTGACGGGCGTGATCAGGGGTTATGCCCATTCTGTATCTAGCCTTGGTTAGGAACAGTCTATAGTTGTTCATTTTGTCCCTAGGCATTTCAGTTGCCACCAGTAATAATTCTCCGCAGAGCTGTGACCTCAGCTCTACCATGTATTGGGCTTCAGGGATGCTGTACCCAATGCAGACCCTTTCAAAGTTTTCTAGGAAGGCCTCAACGTCCTCACCTGTCCTGTAGGCGGGAAATTTTTTCCGAGCAGGTTGATCAGTACTTGGAAGAGGGGTTGGATTGGTAGGATCATGCTGCTTAGCCTTTTCTAATTCCAGAGCCTGCCGGTGGGCCTCCCTCTGGCTCTCCATTTCTCTGTCTTTTAACTGCATTTGTCTCATGTGCTCAGCCTCTTTGGCTTCCATGTCTCTCTTGTGGTCAGCCTCTTTGGCTTTTTCTTTTAATTCCATCTCCTTGAATTTTATCTGTAATTCCTGTTCTTTTAATTGCAGTTCTCTTTGTCTTGTTTCCAGTTTAGATGCCTCCTTGGCACTCATTGTTTCTGTTTTCTGGTGTTGGCCACACTCCTCTGCAGTCAGTGAATTTTCTGGGTGGCTTGGTGATGCTGGCCACACCCCTCTGCAGTCAGGGTATGTGCTGTGTTGCTTGCTTCAGTTCCTATCCCTGTCTATCATTGACTAAACAAAGAGAAATCAAATCTTTTGTTTTGCAAATTGTGTTCTGCGGGGATGACTGTGCTTTTGACCGAGAAAGAAAAAAAAAGTTCTCTCCTCCTCCTCCCAAGAGCAAGACAAACCGGTTTAACCAGTGTCTCTCGCCCTTGCTAAGTAGCTCTCAGTATGGGGTCTCCTGAAACAAAGGCTTGTCAGAAAACCTACCCCTCCTTTTCCTCCAAGGTGCTTTTTGAAGCACCAGAAAGAAAAACTGCTTCCAACAAAGCCTGCTGGAAAACTTAATTCCCTCCAGCCAACCTTGCTGAAGATTCCTTCTAACAATACCAGTTAGAAACTGAATACTTGTAACCCCACCTCTTCTCTCAGGTTGCTTTCCTGCTCTAGAAGAAGAGAATAGCTCCCTTCAGCTTAGCCCAGCTGAAAAAAAACTCCTTCTAACCCTGAAAACTGCTTCAAAACTGCCTTTTGGTAGAAATGCCTTGCCTCTGTATGGCTCTCAGGTTCGTCACCGCTGCCCACCATGTCATAGGTCTCACCCCCACTTAGAGCTGTTGGGTTCCAAAATGGGGACCTGGACTGTTTTCCCTCTAAACTAAAAATCCTAGTTTAGATCTGGTAAAAGCTGCCACCACCCAATCAGGTACGTGGATTGGGACACCGTCCTTCCCCCAAATCCTTGGGGATCCCAAGAGCCCCAAATCCATGGAGTTCTTACACCCGGGAGAAATAAACCATTCCCTCCTGCTTCCTCCCCCCTCCCTTTTCCTAGGAGAGATACTGGGATCTAACTACAGAGGGATGCCTCCCCCTCCCCTTTCTCTGAGAATCCACCCAAAGAAAGATTAACCAAGTCCTTTACAGAAAAGATTTATTAAAAAATAAAAGAAAGTCACTGTCTCTGTAACCAAGATGGAACAATATACAGGGTCTAACCTTATCAATCTCTGGAGAGAAGTCCCCCTCCTTTCCTTCTCAGTAAAAGCAACAACAGTACAGAATTAAAGAAATTATATAGCAAAACACAGAATTGCAAATACAGAAATAAAAGTATAAGAATACTAGTTCCTTGCTAATACTCACTAGCTTGAATAGAAGAATTTATTGCAGAAACCTGGGAGGACTTGATTAAGATGTCTGGACTCTCTTAATTCCCAAGAGAGACTCTCTAAAACAAAGAACAGGAAAAAAAAACTTCCCTCCACAGGGATTTGAAATTATCTTGTCCCTCATTGGTCCTCTGGTCAGGTGTCCACAGGTACTGC
Organism: Mauremys reevesii; assembly: GCF_016161935.1. NCBI lineage: Eukaryota > Metazoa > Chordata > Testudines > Geoemydidae > Mauremys > Mauremys reevesii. Next base: position 30,789,880 of record NC_052634.1, on the reverse strand, counting down.
TTGTTAACCCTTTACAGGTAGACAAAAACCTTGACCCTTAACTAACTGTTTATGACATAAGTACATCGACTTCAGCTATGATATTCATGTAGCTGAAGTTGCGTAACTTAGATTGATTCCCTCCCCTAGAGTAGACCAGGGCTCAGAAAAATCCCAGATCCTCTCTGCCCGAAGCAATGGTACATCCCAGGTTACCAGTTTTACTGTAGCCCACTGCTACTGGATCACACACAGCACTTAAGCACAGTTATTGAACAAAGGGAAATTTCTTTAACAAGGGACAGAGATTTAAACAAACAAATGTGAATGATGGAAACCAACTGTTACCAACAAAACAAAATCACAAAATGCAACCTACACTTTTTAATAGTTACCTTTCCTACCTAAGTAGATTGAAGTCTGAGGTGACAGTCTATTGCAGTGACTGCTAGTCCCTAGGAGCCAGGGCCCTGCCTTTCTTGAAGCACCATTGGTCATTAGTGATCTCCTTGGTGAATGGAACCAGAGTGTTTCTCTCCACCGTGTTATAAAATGAATCAGTTTTTTGTGTATATTCACAGAAAGGACCATTTCCTCATTGTCATATTGTCGTTTACACTTCCACAGGGTTTTGATGTCTATAATTTGTCTGTGATAGTTTTCCATTGGCTTTTCTGGGCTGGTGCAAAGGTTGACAATGCAAAAACACACCACGTAACTGGCTAGCAAGGGACGGGTGACAATTCCCTCCCACTTGAATGGGCCATTCCCAACAAGACCTTTGATTGGGGTGACTCACTTTCATGACAATACCATATGGGCATAATTTTCCATATACTAACATGACTCCTTCAATAGGACTCATACACACCTCTTGCAGTGATCAGGAGTAACAATAATTTACAAGCTTTCAGTAGAGAGCTCACTGCTATGCTTCCTGGATAAATATCATAAAAATCAGTGCATTAGGTGTGATGAGTCTGTCAGGTCTGAGGCAGGAGTTTCTTGTGAATTACTTTGACCTCTCTGCCAATTGGAACCAAAGAGCATTTATCACACATGCACTGAGCTACACAGTCACACTCTGATAGAACAGAAAGGCCAACACAAAAAATAGAGAAAGGAACAATCAGATACTAAAATGACAATGGTTGGAACTCAACATTTCTCTCAGTCTTTGGACTGATGGGTACTAAGAGCTTTTCCCTCAGTTGAACCAGGTGATCGGACAGCTGGCTCAGCCCTCCATACTAGCAGATTCCTCACATATAGGGAGATGGGTCAAAACTGGAATTGATGTCATGACTCGCTTCCCAGAAGGGATCAATCTGTCTAAGGCTGTGTTTACCCTTCAAACACTGGAAATATTCTTCTGACAACATAACACTGTCTACACTGGGGCTTAGGTCACATTAACTACTTCTCTCAGTGGAGTGGATTTTTCACGCCCCTGAGAGATGTGGCCATGTCAACACAGCTTTTCAGTGTAGACCAGCCTCTAGATGGCTTTTAGATATGAAAGGCAGTGGACTTCAGCCTTTTCCTTGGTACTGATGGTTGACAACTGCAGCTTTCCTACCTGCTGGACACATCCTATGACAGATGTCAGGCCTTTCCTTTGCAAATTAGAGAAGTGGGGAAGTCAGTGACACTTACAGTGTAAGTGGGTAAAAACTTACACAACTTGTCTCCTCGAGAAGTTTTCCTTTTAATAGAAATTGACTTTGAAGCTAAGCAAAGTATGCTCTATCTGAAATACAAAAAATTAAAACCTATACAGACCCAATATTCTCTTATACACTCTTTCTAACACCTATTCTCCCATCCCAACCTTTGGAGTGAGGTTTTCTACCAGGTTTACACTACAGGGGGTAAATTAAATCAAATTAACTTTTGAAGATTAACCATCATTTCCTGTACAACTAAAAAAAGAAAAAAACACAAGACAACTTTCAGTTTTCCAAAATAATTCAGATTATCAAATAACTAGTCTCTTACTCTAACCAATAACATCACCTATGATTTCATTTTCACTAGTAACACTAATATATTCAAAGATCACAAATTCTGGTCACATATGTTAGTTTTCTTTTAATCCCCATTGCCAACAACTGAACCTTGGCTCAAGTTGTGGTTTGTCCCAACACTTCTGTGAGTTCATATATCTCTGGTTCTTCTGCCAGGCGTGTTGGTGGAAGGGGTCTCCTATGTGGGAATGTTAGCATCATGAGGAAAAATACCTCTCTTTTCACACTTTAAATCTTTCAAAGTAGTAGGAAGTAGGGGAGAAGTGATACAAATGCAGACAACACAGGAGAAAACTGTCCGGGCTACACTAAAGACATTTATCGGTATAATTATTGCTCAGGGGTGTGAAAAATCGATATAGCTGAGCAACATAGTTACACAGCTCTAATCTCCTATGTAAATCAGCAGGAGAGCTTCTCCTGCCAACATAGCCATCTGAGACAATATTGATTTAAACAATTGAACTACACTGTGATCATATGCACTTCCTTCAGTTAGTTGGGGATCTGCTGTTGTTCACAATTTCCAAGTGGAGATTTTAGATCACTGCTGTGTCTTTGTTAGCATGGCCAGTAAATTGGAGATTTCTCTTTTACTGACAGAACTGAACTTGAACTTTCTCCATATCATCATGGAAGGATGGGGAAAAAGCAAAGCTGAAGTGAGAAATGATGACTTTAGCAAATGGTCATTTGTCTTAAACTCTCCAATAAATCTGAGCTGAACTAATATCTAATTGTGTGACCACACAGCCATCAAGAAAGATAGAAACCCAGATCACAGAGAGATAAAATACATGACAATGAACGTGTAAACTGAAATTCCAGAGCAGATTACAACTAATTATTTAGAATCAGGACAAGAGATTCTCCCATCACATTCTCCTCTGAACCATTCAAACATATTTCAGTGAGTAACTGTCTCAATAGTCAGTTATGTTATTTACAACATGTTTAGTATCCTAGCATTGCCATAATGGGGGAAAAAACAGCCACCTTGCCAGAATTGGCTTTACCAATAGATGGAACCTGGGATTTAAACTCGAAATTATCACACTGCGATTAGGATCCATTTGAATTCCCCTTCCTGGTCTTTGATACTTTTCTCACCAGTCATAGCAACTCTGGCATAGGATTAAATAAGTCAAAGCATCATCTCCAAGCACAGACAACTGAGAACTCTTCATCACATGACACTTTGAGAAGTGGAGGGTAGAATGTGATGACGATAAACTCTGCCTGGCTCAGACAAAAGGTAACAGTTCTGCCATGATGGGGAAGGAGGGAATCTCTGAGTCACCCCATCTCCTTCCAAGTATCAGAGGAGTAGCTCTGTTAGGGTACATCTATACTTACCAGCCGGGTCGACGGGTAGCGTTCGACTTCGGAGTTCGAACTATCGCGTCTAATCTAGATGCGATAGTTCGAACTCCGAACGCGCTCCCGTCGACTCCGGAACTCCACCACCGCAAACGGTGGTGGCGGAGTTGATGGGGGAGCCGCAGACTTTGATCCCGCGGCGTCTGGACAGGTAAGAAGTTCGAACTAAGGTAGTTCGACCCCCCCCCCACACACACACAAGTGTAGACCAGGCCTTAGTCTGGATCTGCAAAATGTGACAAAGAGTCCTGTGGCACCTTGTAGACTAACAGACATATGGGTGCATGAGCTGTGGGTGAATCCCACATCGTCAGATGCATGTAGCGGAAATTTCCAGAGGCGGGTGTAAATATGCAGGCAAGAATCAGTCTAGAGATAACAAGGTTAGTTAAATCAGGGAGGATGGGCCCCTCTTCTAGCAGCTGAGGTATGAACACCAAGGGAGGAGAAACTGCTTTTGTAGTTGGCTAGCCAGGGACAGTCTTTGTTTAGTCCTGAGCTGATGGTGTCAAATTTGCAGATGAACTGAAGCTCAGCAGTTTCTCTTTGAAGTCTGGCCCTGAAGTATTTTTGCTGCAGGATGGCACTTTTAAGTCTGCTATTGTGTGTCCAGGGAGGTTGAAGTGTTCTCCTACAGGTTTTTGTATATTGCTTATGCTCCAGTACGTATTTTAGTCTATAAGGTGCCAGAGGACTCTGTCGCTTTTTACATCTCCTTCCAGTACCACAGAGGCTGAAATGACACTTTTTTCCTGCCCCTGCTCTTCATTTAAATGTAATATGAAAAGTTCCCATGATAACTGCTCTTCAGCACAACACGAGAACAATTGGCAATGATACAATCTGTAACACTGGTGACTCTAACAATAACTTTGCAATAGGAGGAATGGTATAAATGTGATGCTCCCTGGTTCCTGAGAGGAAGGGCACACTTGAATTACTCATGGGAGAATGGAGTTGATAGAAAGGATAAATGAGTCCACCTCAAAGAGGTCAAACTGCAAAATGCAAAAATAGGCCACTCACTCATCTGGACAAGCTGAGGGATATCGGTGCTTCAAACAGCTTTTAAAAGTGGGAATCAGGAAAAGTATTAAAGTATCGATAGCCCTAGAGGGTTTATGGTGTTGATCCCCCTTGCAGATTCTCTGATGGCTCACATGGGCTCAGTGGCAAGACAAGGTTTTCCCACACTCACTGCTTCCATTGGGTCGCATACCTGTGTGGATTCTGAGATGGGTAAGAAGGTGTGAGCTGTGATTGAAGGTTTTCCCACACTCACTGCATTTATAAGGTCTCTCACCAGTGTGGATTTTGTGATGTTTAGAAAGGCCTGAGCTGCTAGTCAAGTTTTTCCCACACTCACTGCATTCATAGGGCCTCTTCCCTGTGTGGATTCTCTGATGCCTAATAAGGTCTGAGCTGGTAATAAAGGTTTTCCCACACTCACTGCATTCATAGGGCCTCTTCCCTGTGTGGATTTTCTGATGCCTAATAAGGTCTGAGCTGGTAATAAAGCTTTTCCCACACTCATGACATTCATAGGGCCTCTCCCCTGTGTGGATTCTCTGATGAACAGAAAAGGCTGAGCTGCAAGTGAAGGTTTTTCCACACTCACGGCATTCATAGGGCCTCTCCCCTGTGTGGATTCTCTGATGAATAGAAAGGGCTGAGCTGCAAGTGAAGGTTTTTCCACACTCACTGCAATAAAAGGGCCTCTCCCCTGTGTGGATTCTCTGATGTTTAGAAAGTCCTGAACTGCTAATGAAGCTTTTCCCACACTCACGGCATTCATAGGGCCTCTCCCCTGTGTGGATTCTCTGATGAACAGAAAGGGCTGAGCTGCAAGTGAAGGTTTTCCCACACTCACTGCAATCAAAAAGCCTCTCCCCTGTGTGGATTCTCTGATGTTTAGAAAGGCCTGAACTGCGACTGAAGGTTTTCCCACACTCACGGCATTCATAGGGCCTCTCCCCTGTGTGGATTCTCTGATGTTTAGAAAGGCCTGAACGGCTAATGAAGCTTTTCCCACACTCACTGCATTCATAGGGCTGCCTCTCCCCTGTGTGGATTCTCTGATGTTTAGAAAGGGCTGAGCTGCAAGTGAAGGTTTTCCCACACTCACTGCAATAAAAGGGCCTCTCCCCTGTGTGGATTCTCTGATGAATAGAAAGGGCTGAGCTGAAAGTGAAGGTTTTCCCACACTCACTGCAATAAAAGGGCCTCTCCCCTGTGTGGATTCTCTGATGTTGAGAAAGGCCTGAACGGCTAATGAAGCTTTTCCCACACTCACTGCATTCATAGGGCTGCCTCTCCCCTGTGTGGATTCTCTGATGTTTAGAAAGGGCTGAGCTGCAAGTGAAGGTTTTCCCACACTCAGTGCATGTATTTTTCCTCTTTCCCATGAGGACTTCCTGCTGTGTTGTGGTTTCCTTGACGCTTTTCTGAGTTCCCCGACAGGAAATAAATTTACCCATTTTCTCCTCTGGCTGGTTTCCTTGCTCTCTTTCTGGTCTGTGCTGAATCTCACAGGATTTTCCCTGCTCATGACTCCAGGACACATTCCTTTTCGATCTTTGCGATAATTCTCTGTGTTTAGCCACTTTCTCAACATTTTCCTGCTGAGAATTCTGCTCCTCTTTCTCACCTACCATTGCGTCACCTGCTGTGATAGAGACAGAAACCTCAGACAGGGATGGAAAGGGGAAGGCCAAACCAAAACAAGTGCTGGAGAGACGTCAAATAAAAATCAGGAACTGAACTCCCCCAAACTCTTCCCTAAACAGGAGAGAGGAGGGGATCAATTCGGCCCTCACATCCCATCCAAACTCACAGGGGAAAGGGAGGAAGCTACTGCCTGGTGTCTGCTAGTGTCTACAGGAAGCCATGAGCTATATTTACCCTGAGGATACGACCCCTGCTAGGGACAATAATGAACTGAGAAACCTTCCAAGGGCTTTGTAGGGCATCCCAGATGTTTCCTTCAGGCACTTACAGATTCTGAGTTGGTTTAATCTTTCCTCACCTGTGCAGGGAACTCTCAGGATCTCTCTTTCCTCTGAACCCTGGAGGTCTGGGACCCATGGCTCATCCCCTTGTTCCAGATGGGAGATTATATGAGGTTTGGAAACTGGAAACCCTGCTCAGATGAAAGAAAACAAAGGAGTTCAGCTGATTTCATATGACTGTGTCATAAAAAACACTATTAATTTAACTTCAGTGCTTACTGTGACCCAGTGTGCCTGGGGCAGTCCACACTGAAAATGCCAAGATCAGGGCAGACTGAAAAAGGGAGAGCAGATGCTCCCAAAACTGGTGGTTAACACGGAAGTTAAATTCACCGATCAGTCACCAAGTGTGCTTCTGATCCCCCACACTGGTTATCGAGAAACTGAAAAAAGACATCACACGGCCCCCTTTACTGCATTCCAGTTCTCTGACTCCCAATCAGCACCTAGGTCCGGCACAGTGAGAAGTTATTTAAAAACTCTGATCACATAAACAAAGTGTTCTTCTGACCCCAGAGTCAGCCACATTACCAGGTCTGTATAGGTTTGGATCTTACCCAGAATACTATGATGCCAGCCAATCCTTAGCATCGAAACTAAAGGTTTATTATAAAAGAAGGAAAGAAAAAGGAAGTTGTTAAAATGGGAAAACAGTCAGATACATTCAGAAATCTATATATCTAGTTCTTAGCAGTATTGGTGAGTTTCTGGCTTGAAAGGCTCTCTGGTAATGATTTTTTGCCCCAGATCCCTAAGTGGCCCCTCAAGGATTGAACTCACAATACTGGGTTTAGCAGGTCAATGCTCAAACCACTGAGCTATCCCTCCCCCCACATCATTCAGTCCTTTGTTCCAAGGTTCAGTTTGTAGAGAAGTTGCTCCAGAGGTAGGAAGAGGGACTGAAGACAAAATGGAGATGATGCAGCTGCCCTTTATATTCCTTTTGCCAAGTGGCTTCTACTTCCTGTGTCCCAAACACAAGCTTCACAGCACATGGCATGGAAAAGCCTTGGAGGTCTCAGTACACAGGCATATCCCTGCATATCTTGCTGACTCAAGAGGTGTCTCCCCTTGATCCTTTCAATGGGTTCATTGTACAGCTGATGACCCCGGATGGGCCATCAAACAGGCTGGGCAGCGCTGATGCCAATATGTCTGGGGGTGTCACTCAGAAACACTACACAAGTCTGGAATACAGATATACCCTACATATCTATAACTCACAATATAAAGATAGAAACAAGATTATCAAACTTGGAAAATCATAACATTTTCATTGACACCTTACATGGCATATCTAGAACGATTCATTGCAATTTCATCATATTGCTATTTATAATAAAATAATAATAATATAAAATGTCTCTCAATTCCATAGAGTGTCACTTAATAAACCAGTGAATTCCCAGGACTGGTTCCCCAGGTGTTTCAAGATGCCGAACACCTTGCTTGTGAAGGATTGAAATACCCACATATATGTTGGGAACACACAGACGGACACTGTGCAAGTCTGTGCCCCTATGTTCACTCTTCTAGAAAATTATGATCAATTTTGTTCATAGTATGTGTCATGGCTGAATCTCCACTCTGTCACTCCGAGTGCAGAAAGTGGGGGCCCGCCAGGATTCTAAAAATTAATTTGTGCAACTCTAATAAGAACATAAGAAAGGCCGTACTGGGTCAGACCAAAGGTCCATCTAGCCCAGTATCTGTCTACCGACAGTGGCCAATGCCAGGTGCCCCAAAGGGAGTGAACCTAACAGGCTTTACAAGTAATCTCTCTCCTGCCATCCATCTCCATCCTCTGACGAACAGAGGCTAGGGACACCATTCTTACCCATCCTGGCTAATAGCCATTTATGGACTTAGCCACCATGAATTTATCCAGTCCCCTTTTAAACATTGTTATAGTCCTAGCCTTCACAACCTCCTCAGGTAAGGAGTTCCACAAGCTGACTGTGTGCTGGGTGAAGAAGAACTTCCTTTTATTTGTTTTAAACCTGCTGCCTATTAATTTCATTTGGTGACCCCTAGTTCTTGTATTATGGGAATAAGTAAATAACTTTTCCTTATCCACTTTCTCAACATCACTCATGATTTTATATACCTCTATCATATGCCCCCTTAGTCTTCTCTTTTCCAAGCTGAAGAGTCCTAGCCTCTTTAATCTTTCCTCATATGGGACCCTCTCTAACCCCCTAATCATTTTAGTTGCCCTCTTCTGAACCTTTTCTAGTGCTAGAATATCTTTTTGAGGTGAGGAGACCACATCTGTACACAGTATTCAAGATGTGGGCGTACCATGGATTTATATAAGGGCAATAATATATTCTCAGTCTTATTCTCTATCCCCTTTTAATTATTCCTAACATCCTGTTTGCTTTTTGACCGCCTCTGCACACTGCGTGACATCTTCAGAGAACTATCCACGATTACTCCAAGATCTTTTTCCTGACTTCTTGTAGCTAAATTAGCCCCCATCATGTTGTATGTATAGTTGGGGTTATTTTTCCCAATGTGCATTACTTTACATTTATCCACATTAAATTTCATTTGCCATTTTGTTGCCCAATCACTTAGTTTTGTGAGATCTTTTGAAGTTCTTCACAATCTGCTTTGGTCTTAACTATCTTGAGCAGTTTAGTATCATCTGCAAACTTTGCCACCTCACTGTTTACCCCTTTCTCCAGATCATTTATGAATAAATTAAATAGGATTGGTCCTAGGACTGACCCTTGGGAACACCACTAGTTACCCCTCTCCATTCTGAGAATTTACCATTAATTCCTACCCTTTGTTCCTGTCCTTTAACCAGGCTTGTATTAAACCCCAAATTTACAGCTTTTCTCTGACTTTGGCTTGGTAAATGCTGCCACCACCCAAATGCAAAAACCCAAACCCTTGGACCCAGGAAGGAGCACTTGAGAATTCTTGCCTCTGGGGTAGCCTCAAGCCCTTTCACCCTCCGGGAAAGAGCTGAGAAAGAAAACAGAGGACATTAGCTGTGGCTACCAGCTAATCAAACAACATGCACAAACCTCTTAGGGCACCAAAAATCCAACCCTGTTCTTAAAAGAGGTAAATTTTATTAAAATTGAAAAGGAAATCAATAAATCTGGAACTTAGGCTTTTGCTAGATCTTAAAAGAAACAATTGTTGTAAGCACCCAAAATAGCTTTCTTGGGGGTTCAGCTTAAAGCTTAGGCCTGGTCTACACTAAAAAGGGGGTTCGAATTAGGGTACGCAAATTCAGCTACGGGAATAGCGTAGCTGAATTCGAAGTACCCTAATTCGAACTACTCACCCGTCCAGACGCGGCGGGGTCGAACTCCGCGGCTCCCCCGTCGACTCCACCACCGCCGTTTGCAGTGGTGGAGTACTGGAGTCGTCCGCGGCGCTTCTGGAGTTTGAACTATCGCGTCTAGATCAGACGCGATAGTTCGAACTCCGAGAAGTCGAACTCACCGTGTCGACCAGGAAGGTAAGTGTAAACGTACCCTTAGAAGCAAACAAAAGCATCTGGGATAGCACAGAGGAGCTCCAAAAGCCAAAATAAAAAATATAAATCCGATTGTGTTTGTCTAAACTTCCCTGTCCAAAACATTTCTTCTAGGGATGGAAGATGAATTTTCCAACCTGCTTCAAGCCACACACAGCATTGCTACTCTGTGTTGCCTTCTCCGGAGAACAACAGACAAAGGGAAAGTTACTGTCCCATTTTAAAAAGTTCTAGTCTTTCCATTGGCTCTTTTGATCAGGTGCCCGCTCCTTTTCTTTTACCTATGGCCTTGTTAACCCTTTACAGGTAAAGCAAGCAGAGAAGTCACACCAACAAGGATTTTACAGCAATCTGGCTGTCTGGGTGTTTCTAAAAGGGAGATCCCTCCCCTTCATTTATCACTATATGGCTTGTGAGGTATCATTTGAAGACAATCTACTGAATATCCTCCTTAAAATGTGTAGCAACACTGTATGTAAAGTTATGAGATTTTACGGTATGATATTACTGAAAAAGTTGCAACCCTAACCCTAAGTTCCTCAGAGATAGCAAGGCAAAAGCTGGTCAAATAGCCATTCTCCAGGAGGGGGAAGGTGTGAAGAAGACATTTACATTCCATCACAGGGACCACTTGAAGCTCATATCTATGACAACCTGTCACCATGACTCAGCTGAGAACTAGATTTGTTTCTAGTACAAAGGACTGAATTATAAAGAGATGTGAGGAAAATGCATGAGACTCTCTCTCTCCCCCTCCCCTTCCCTCTGCTCATGACAACTCCTGAAGAACTGAATGTGGGCAGCAGGGGCAGGTTCGAGGGATTCCCAGCTGAAAGGAAAGCCAGCCTGTCTCAGCAGATGGTGAGAGAAACATTTGTTTTAAATCCCTTTTAGCTGGTTAACTTAGATGTTAGTTTGTGTTTTATCTTGCATTTCTTTTGTAAACAATTCTGACTTTTATGCCTCATTACTTGTAGCCACTGGAAATCTTTTTTTTTTTTTCAGTCATTGGGTACAGAAGCTGATTTAAAGGACAGGTTACAAACCATAGCTAATAGTTCCCCAATTTCACATTTGAGTTCCTTCAGAACTCTTTGTAAATACCATCTGGTTCTGGTGACTTGTTACAGTTAAGCTTATCAATTAGTTCCAAAACCTCCTCTAATGACACTTCAATCTGTGGCAATTCCTCAGATTTTGTCACCCACAAAAGGTTTGGGAATCTCCCTAACATCCTCAGCCACGAAGACTGAAGCAAAGAATGCATTTAGTTTCTCCGCAATGACTTTATCGTCTTTAAGGGCTCCTTTTGTACCTCAATCGTACAGGGGCCCCACTGGTTGTTTAGCAGCTTCCTGCTTTTGATGTAATTAAAAAACATTTTGTTATTACCTTCTGAGTTTTTGGCTAGCTGTTCCTCAAACTCCTTTTTGACTTTTCTTATTACATTTTTACACTTAATTTGGCAGTGTTTGTGCTCCCTTCTATAGACACCTCACTAGGATCTGACTTCCGCTTTTTAAAAGATGCCTTTTTATCTCTCACTGCTTCTTTTACATGGTTAAACCAAGCCACAGTGGCTCTTCTTAGTTCTTTTGCTGTGTTTTTTAATTTGGGGTATACATTTAAGTTGGGCCTTGTAAACGGGTGGTACTCACCCCTGCCGCGCCTCCTGCTGGTTGGGCTCAGATTGTCCCGCAGTTCTGCCCTGAGCGCCTCAGCAGGCTGGTGACCCGCCTGTTCGCAGGCCCCGGCGCCCTCCCTGGACCCGGTGCCCCCTTTCTGTAACTGGGTCTCCCCCTCCCAGGGGAACCCCCACGCTACTATCCCCACTTTGCCTCAGTAGTGGCCACTGACAGTCATGGTCTAGCCCCACACCCTGGGGCAGACTGCAGTATCAGCCCACTCATCACAGGCAAGGGGGTTTGGACCTGCTGCTTCGTCCTACCCCTGGGCTGCCCTCTGCAACCCACAGTACCTAAGGCCCTTTGCTAGGCCGCAGCCTGGGGCTTTCCAGGCTGGAGCTTCCCCAGCTCCTCGGCCTGTTCCCAGCCCTGCTTCACCCTCAGGTATCTGGCCTCTAGCTCCCTGCAGCCAGGCCCTTCTCTCTCTGAAGGCAGAGAGAGGCTCTGGCTTCCCTGCCTCTTATAAGCCCTGTTCCTCAGTTTGGGGCGTGGCCCCCAGCTGCAGCCACTTTCCCCATCAGTGCAGCCTCCAGCCACAGCTCTCAAGCCCTGCCAGGCTGCTTTTCAAAGCCCTCAGGGCCGGAGCAGGGTCCACCCTGCTACAGGCCTCTAATATTGTGTCTTTGAAAGCGTCCATGCAGCTTGCAGGATTTCACTCTAGTCACTGTACCATTTAATTTCTGTTTAACTACCCCCCTCATTTTTCCATAGTTCCCCTTTCTGAAATTAAATGCCACAGTGTTAAGCTGTTCTTCCCACCATAGGAATGTTAAATGTTGTTATATTATGATCACTATTTCCAAGTGGTCCTGTTATAGTTACCACTTGGACAAGATCCTGCGCTCCATTCAGGACTAAATGGAGAGTTGCTTCTCCTTGCGGGTTCTTGTACCAGCTGCTCTAAGAAACAGTCATTTAAAGTATCGAGAAATTTTGTCTCTGCATTTTGTCCTGAAGTGACATGTACCCAGTCAATATGGGGATAATTGAAATCTCCCACTATTATGGAGTTCTTTATTTTGACAGCCTCTCTAATCTCCCTTCGCATTTCATCCTATCACTGTCTTTGACAGGGGGTCGATAATAGATCCCTACTGTTATATTCTTATTAGAGCATGGAATTACTATCCATAGAGATTCTATGGAACATGAGGTTTCATTTAAGATTTTTACTTCATTTGAGTCTACATTTTCTTTAACATACAGTGCCACTCCCTCCCCATCCCACGAGTATGACCTGGCTCTGACCTTCCGATATATTTTGTACCCTGGAATGATTGTGTCCCATTGATTGTCCTCACTCCACCAGGTTTCTGTGATGTCCTATTATGTCAATATCCTCTTTTAACACGAGGCACTCTAATTCACCCATCTTATTATTTACACTTCTAGCATTTGTGTACACGCACTTTAAAAACTTGTCATTGTTTATTTGTCTGCCCTTTTCTGATGTGTTAGATTCTTTTGTGTGTGAATGCTTCTCGTCTGATCTGGCCCCTACTTTATCCTCTTCCAGCCTCTCTTCCTGACTAAAACTAGAAAAATCTCTATCACTACACTCTCCTCTAAGAGAAGTCTCTGTCCCATCCACGTGCTCCTCTGCAGCCATTGGCTTTCCCCCCATCTCTTAGTTTAAAAACTGCTCTGCAACCTTTTTAAGGTTAAGTGCCAGCAGTCTGGATCCACTTTGGTTTAGGTGGAGCCCATCCTTCCTGTATAGGCTCCCCCATCCCCAAAGTTTCCCCAGTTCCTAATAAATCTAAACCCCATCTCTCCACACCATCATCTCATCCACGCATTGAGACTCTGAAGCTCTGCCTGCCTACCCGGCCCTGCGCGTAGAACTAGGAGCATTTCTGAGAATGCCACCATAGAGAACCTGGATTTCAGTCTCTTTCCTAGCAGATTAAATTTGGCCTCCAGGACGTCTCACCTACCCTTCCCTATGTCATTGGTATCTACATGTACCATGACCACTGGCTCCTCCCCAGCACTACACATAAATCGATCTAGATGCCTTGAGAAATCCGCAACCTAGGCACCAGGCAGGCAAGTCACCATACGGTTCTCCCGGTCATCACAAACCCAGATATCCTTGTTTCTAATGATCGAATCTCCCATTACTAACAGCTGCCTTTTCTTAATGACTGGAGTTCCCTCCCCCGGTGAGGTAACCTCAGTGCAAGAGGTTACCCTAACACTATCTGGAAGGAGGGTCCCAACTATGAGAAGCTTTCCCTCTGCTCCCGTTGACTGCTCTCATTCCCTGGGCCTTCCATCCTCCTCAACAGTGCAGGGGGCTGTCTGACCGGAGTTGGGACAATTCTATAGTGTCCCGGAAAGCCTCATCGACATACTTCTCTGTCTCCCTTAGCTCCTCCAGTTCCAACACCCTGGCCTCCAAAGCCTCCACACGGTCTCTGAGGGCCAGGAGCTCCTTGCACCAAATGCCCACATACATACATAACATAAGAACGGCCGTACCGGGTCAGATACAAAAGTCCGTCTAGCCCAGTATCCTGTCTACCGACAGTGGCCAATGTCAGGTGCCCCAGAGGGAGTGAACCTAACAGGCAATGATCAAGTGATCTCTCTCCTGCCATCCATCTCCACCCTCTGACAAACAGAGGCTAGGGACACCATTCCATACCCATCCTGTCTAATAGCCATTGATGGACTTAACCACCATGAATTTATCCAGTTCTCTTTTAAACGCTGTTATAGTCCTAGACTTCACAACCTCCTCAGGCAAGGAGATCCACAAGTTGACTGTGCGCTATGAAGAAGAACTTCCTTTTATTTTCTTTAAACCTGCTGCCTATTAATTTCATCTGGTGACCCCTAGGAAGCTTCTGTTGATTATGCTGCACTTAACCCTCAGTTTTACTTGAGCAAACAGGAGATATTTGACACTGTGTGATACGGCTCCTGTGCTCTGTTCCCAAAGTGTTCTGCAGCAGGGGAGGGTCTCTGGTAGTGTGTGTCTCACTGGCATATTGGGGTGATGCTGAAACAGGGCAGAGTAGAGGTGGCATTGTGGGGCTGGCGTAAACCTTCTCTCTCCATTTCCCTTCCAAGAACCGAGGGGACAGTAACCCTTACCCAGCGAGGTCACATTCTCATAGTTCTCCTGCATGACATCCCTGTAGAGGGCTCTCTGAGTGGGGTCCAGCAGAGCCCACTCTTCACTGGTGAAATACACAGCCACCTCCTCGAAGGTCACCGGCCCCTGAAAGAGCAAGAGTCCAACACTCAATACCTGCTGCCCCATTCACAACCCCACTATTTGTGAGGAGAGGAGCCAATCAAAGGGAAGCCCTGGGTGGATTGCAGTCAACAAAATCCCACCCCCACCCAGCTCAGAGCAACCAGGAAACAACAGAGTGAGGGGACAAAGAGAGCCCCATATATCTCCCACCAGATACAAAACAAACCAACTAGCCACACACTGATAGAGGAGAGGGAGGCCCTAGCAGGGACCAGGGAGAGATCCCTGGTAGGAAGCCCAACACCCTCCTCATTGTGAGGAGCTGGATATGAAGGGAGGGGAATCTCCCCTAACCCTCACTGGTGGGTGCCCCCTTCATATCTCACAGCAGCCACTGGTTAGTCAGGTCAGGCTCCAGCACTATGAGTCTGGTCAGTTTTCCCAGCCCCATTCAAGTGGGTTATTTTCTGCTCCACAAACTAGAGCATTTACACCTCTGAACCTCATGGGTCTGTTCCTAGAGTCTTATTAAACAACTCCCAGCAGGTCTGTCACACCCTGTCCTCCTCCCTTTCTCCACCCTGTGCATTTCCTGCCCCGCTCCAAACCAGACTGTGCAAACCTTCCCATCTCCGTTGTATTTGCTGTCCATCTCCCTCCTGTAGGAACCCACCAACCCCCCCTCAAAAAAATAATCCCTACCTGAGCTGGCTCCACTGCAGCCATTTCTCTTCCCTGTGTCATGGGAGGATGGGATGAGCTGGAGCGAAACATGGACGTCATTCTGCAGCCTGGCAGGACGAGAAGGGCAGTTGTGGAGGTTTCAGAACAGGCTTTAGTTAATTTCACATCACGATTCCCCCAGGCTCTTTCCCTCCAGACAGGCATCCTAGACTCTGCCATGCTGGGAACATGCTTGATCTCTTTATTACAGTGTAGACCTGGCCCCTCCTGCCAGGCTAAGCCCACAGAGATATTTTTAACCTCCCTTCTGCCTCCCCTCAAACCATAACAAAGTCTCTGAACACAAGGCTAGAAAAGAGCAGAACCAAAGGAGTCACTGTGGGGGATTCCCTCAGACACTGATCCCCCAGGGCAGTCACACCCCAGCAGGGGGAATATGGAGTCAGGAACTGGCTTTTCCTCTGTCTGAGCCTTTTCTTGATCACTGGAAAGTGGTTCTGCCCAGGGATGCTGCAATACATGTGTCTGGGTGGACTAGAGAGCTTGAAATCTCTCCACCCCACTCATTTCTCCCACTGCCCCTTTCAGTCTCTCCTTCCCCTGTCCTCTCTCCCTGCCCCTCTGGCTGGGACAGTCCCATTCCTGGGGGCTTTGCTCTCCCATGGCTGGATTTGCTCCTGGCAATTGCTAATGGGAGGAGAGGCTGTTTGTGCAGAGTCACTTTCTTGCCAGTCCCCAGCACTTTCTCAGAGGTCTTTCAGTTACCTGGAGTCATAGAATCATAGAATTCAAGATCAGAAGGGACCATTATGATCATCTAGTCTGACCTCCTGCAAGATGCAGGCCACATAAGCTGATCCCCCCACTCCTTTAGCAAGCGACCCCTGCCCCATGCTTCGGAGGAAGGCGAAAAACCTCCAGGGCCACAGCCAATCTACCCTGGAGGAAAATTCCTTCCCGACCCCAAATATGGCGATCAGCTGAACCCCGAGCATGCGGGCAAGACTCTCCAGCCATACCCTCTGGAAAAAGGTTAAGAATATCATATCATTGACCCATTGAGTCTGTGGTAGAATTTGTATTAACAGGGCCCAGGGCTGCCCCAAGGGGCTAGTACCAGCTGGAGAAAGTCATCCCCTGGGCCGGGCAGAGAAAAAAGCCTTAATTAAGGTCACATCCCAGCACAGAGCCCCGCTGGGGGAGAAGCAGCTGCTAAGCCTGGTCTCCCAGATCACAATGGAGGCTGCAGCGTCTGACCCAGGAAGCTGAACCCCAATGTCCCGGGCAGAGAGGGACAGAGCGTTTGAGCAGCTTCCCTCCTTTAGCTCTCTGGGGAGAGCAGCTAATGAGAGCCCCTCCTCACAGGGAGAATTGCTGATCTCAGTCGCCCCACTGTCCATCTGGAGTCACTCCCTGTCTTTCCATACAGTGACTCTGGATTAACAATGGTCTCAATGAAACCAGATTTCAGAAAGAAGGAGTCCAGAACGCTGTGGAAGAGACCATCGTGTGGCAGTGCTGATCCCCTTCCCACCTGCCGCAACCCCCAGATCTAGGACAATTTCTACGGGATTGGAAGTTCTTGCAGTTTTCAAGAGCAGAAAAAAGCAAAATCTGTGATTTCCCCTGACAGTGTTTGGTAAGTGGATAGAAAGTTATCAGGGTGAGTGGGCCTGGCTGGGGGCTGCCTGGCCGAGCTTGGAGCCAGGATTGTGGCACAAACTGATCCGGGAGCAGGATCAGGGTTAGCAGCAGCCCCCAGACACCCCCCAGAGCCCAGACCCCACAGCCAGGGCCCCAGACACCCCCACAGCCCCAGCCAGGGTCCTGCCAGATCTTCCCTGGCCCCCAGTCCCCAGAGTCCCTGGCCAGGGACCCCAGACACCCCCAGAGCCCCACCAGCCCCAGTGAGAGCTGGACACTGGCGAAGGGGAGAGAAAATGGGGCACAATCGGGGGAGGGGAACAGGGAACTTCTCAGGGGTGGGGGGAGGGGGGGTCACCCTGGGTGTTGCTCGTTGCTCTCTCGGGAGAACGGGGGAGGACGGGAGAGGAGGGTCCCACGGGGCAGCGGTAAATCCAAGGGGATCTCTGCCCCCCCCCCATTCTCTCCCCGTTCCTCGGGGGTCACCGGCTCTTCTCCTCCCCCGGCCATGTCCGGGCTGCACCGACACTTTCCATCCACCCCTTTCCCAGGTCTCCCCCCGGGACCGCCCCCAGCCCGGTCTCCCCCCCACCAGCAGCCCCCGCCCAGCCCCCCACAGAGCCCCCTCAGCCAACCCCTTCCCCAGCCACCGCCTCTCAGACCCCGCTCATCCTCCTCCCGCAGAGACCCCCAGCCAGCCCTCTCAGACACCCCACCACTCATCCCCTCTCCGAGACCCCCAGCCAGCACCCTCCCCAGCCAGTGCCTCTCAAACCCCTGCTCATTCCCCTCCTCTGGAAGGGACTTACAAGGGGGCTGGGAGTCTCTGTCCCTGGAAGTTTTTACGAACAGGTAGGACAAACCTCTGGCAGAGACAATCTACATAGACTTGGTCCTGCCTCGGCAGAGAGAGCTGGACTTGATGACATCTTGAGCTCCTGCCCAGCCCTACATGTCTCTGATACTATGAAATAGATACGTATAAAACACAACGTACAGAGTAAAACCCACCACAACATAATGTCAGGCAATTCAGAAAAACAACAACAAAAAACGACACTCCACAGCCTAAAATGACACAATACAAAGGAGAAGAAAGCAACACAATGCAAACTAACACACCCTAGGACAAAAGTACACAGTGCGAAAGAGCTCAACTCAAACCAACACAACAGACACCAAACAAGCTGAGGCAAAACAATGCACCATAAAACTCTGCAGCACAGCACAGGGCGATTCCAGTTCCAAACGGCACCATGCAAAACAGCTCAGCGTAGAACACAACAGCAGGAAAGAGAATGATTTCAACGTAGGCCTGGAAGGGATCTTGAGAGGGCGTCTACTCCAGCCTCCTGTGCTGAGGCAGAACCAAGTATCCCTAGACATTCCCAGACTGGTGTATCTCTAACCTGGTCTTAGAAACCTCCATGAAGGAAATGCCACAGCCTCCCTTGGAAGCCAATGCAAGGCAGACACAGCTCAAAACAAGCTGCACACACACATGCTGGGGCTTGGGGTTAAGGGGAGAGGCAAGAATTCAAACAATCTGGGTTCAGTTCCCAGTTTTGCCCCAAATTCTCCGTGCAAACTTGAGCAAATTACTTCAGCTCTTTGAGCTTCAGTTTCCCCATCTGTAAAATGGAGACTCGCCTCCCACCATTGGCCTATTTAGCCTTTGAGCTTTTTGTGGCAAGGCCTCTCTGTCCCTGTGGGCACGTCTACACTGCAGTCAGACACCGGCGGCTGGCCCGTGCCCGCTGACATGGGCTCACACGGCTCAGGCCGCGGGGCTGTTTAACTGTGGTGTCCATGTTCCGGCTGGGAAGAGATACCCTTGGTGTCTGTTCAGAACCTGTCACAATGGGGACCCTGACCTTGGTCAGTGTCTGTGCAGAGCCCTCACCAAGGCTCTGGTGGGAGGTGGCACCCTCCCACCTCGCAGGGTCCTACAGCCTGGGTCCAGCCCAAGTCCAGACATCTACACTGCAATTAACCAGCCCCTTCGCCTGAGCCCTGTGAGCCTGAGGCAGCTGCCATGGGCCAGCTGGGGGGTTTTAATCATGGGCGGCAAGTTATATACCCACATTGTGCCCAGGCACCAGCAATATTCAGAGCCCAGGGGCCCAGCTCCACCAATGTTTGGGGCCAGGTCTCCCGCCCAGCCCCACCTACTGCCCCCCCCTGCACCTCCTGAGTGTCTTCCGCCCCCTCAACCCCCTTGCTGACCCAGGAGCAGGGCGTCCCTGCTTCTTCTGTGCAGCTCCATGCTGCCCTGCTGCAGGGTCCTAGTGCCCTCCAAATCGACTGCCAGGGCACACTCTGAGCCTGCCCTTCTACCTCAGACCCTTCCCTTTTCCGGTGGGACCTCTATCAGCACAGGCTCCCTCCGCCCACAGTCACCACTCCTGCCCCATGCTGGGCAAGGAGGCAGCCCCATCCCCCACCGCCAGTGAGGCTACAGTCAGGGAAAACAGCAGGGGAGGGGGAGCACAGAGCACCCCCTGGCACCCACCATGGGGGAGGCGAGGGAGATTCCTGGACCTGAGAGGGGCTCTAGGAGCACTTGCAGTGACAGTGCTGGGGGTGAGTGTACTGCTGGGGGGGTGGGAAAGGGGGGATCCTTCCCCTGAGCTCGCTGCTGCCGGCAGGGAAAGGGCTGGGGGGAGTCCTCCTCTCTGGCCCCTGTCCTGGAGCCGCCTGCCTGAACCCCAAACTCATCCCCAGCCCTGCCCCACCCCAGAGCCCACACCCCCAGCCAGAGCTTTCATCCCCCCACCACATCCTCAACCCTAGCCCTGAGCCCCTCCAGCACCCCAAACCCCTCATCCCCAGCCAGAGCCCTCATCCCCACACACCCCAACCCTCTACCTTAGCCCTGAGCCTCCAGCACCCCAAACCCCTCCTCCCCAGCCAGAGCCCTCAGCCCCCCACCCGAACCTTCTGCCCCAGCCCTGAGCCCCCTCCTGCATCATGAACCCATCCCCAGCCCCACCCCACAGCCCTCACCCTAGACCCCTCCTCTCTGCCATAGTCCTGAGCCCTCCCACATCCCAAACCCAGCCCCACCCCTGCATCCTCCCTTCTCCAAACTCCCTCCAAGAGCCTGCACCCCTTTCCTCCACACCCTCCCATCCCCAAACTCCCTCCCAGCGCCTGCACCCTGCACCCTCCTGCACCCCAGACCTCCTCCCCACTCAAAATCCCTCCCAGAGCCTTGGGTAGGTGGGGGCAGAGTTTTGGGGGAGGGGGACGGACAGATTTTGTGCCGGTGTGGGTTCTGGGCACCACCAAAATATCTACAAACCTGCCGCCCATGGTTTTAATGGCAGTGTAGAGATACCCTGAGTGTCTGTTCAGCACCTGTCACAATGGGGACCCTGATCTTGGTCAGTGTCTGCAGAGTCCTGCACAACAGGGGCCTGATCTCAGTCGGGGCTCTGCAACTCCCGGCATTACAGGATCCCAGATTTTGTTTAGAGCCCCTGCAGCGCCTGGCAAAATGTGGGGCCAGGAGCTCTGTCAGGTCTGTGCAGTGCCCGCTACAGTGGTGGGACGTGATCTGGGTTGGGATCAGTGCAGGGCCAGACCCAACGGGAACATAAATCTCAGTCGAGGTCTCTGAAGTGCCCAGCACAATGGAGGCAGCAGTTTGGGTCGCAGTCGTGCACTGCCTGGCACAAAGGGGGCCGTGATCTCGGTCCAGGTCTCAGTTTTACCTGGCACAACAGTGTGGTCTGATCTCACCTGGGGTCTCTGCAGCGCCTGGCAGAACAGGGCCACGCTCAGTCCGATAAGAGCCCTGATCTCAGTCACACACCTGGAGAGAAAAGCGGGAAGATTTTCGAGAATTCGATATCAGTATTTCAGAACGGAGGAGAAAATGGCACAAACTAAATATTTGCCAACATAAGAGAGAAGCACCAACATCTGGGGAGATTTTATGTCACCATTCAACCATTGAAGAGAATAGAGGGGAAATTTTAGGGGATTATACAGCGATATTAAATCAACAACAGACTGGGATGGATTCTTCTTGCCTCACATTCCCATGGCCGGCAGGGAGCCCTGGGTGATGTGGCTTTCACAGGGGAAAGGAGGGGCTGAGTCAGGTCACTGGCTGTGGGGAGGGGCTGGCAGGGATCTGGGAATGTGACTAGCCGGTGATGGCGGGGAGGGGTGGGCACTGCTGGGTTGGGCGGGGAGGGGAAGTAGCTGGGACTGGGAAACCTGGGGCTGGGCTGTCTCCATGGGGACACTTGCTCCTCCCCTTCCTGGGCCTTCCCAGGCCCTGCGTTGCCAGCAGAGAGAGCCCCCAGCCCAGAGGTGTCCCTGTCTCAGGGCCCCCAGCCTCTGCCCATTCACCCTCTGCCCAGCTCAGGAATCCTCGGGGGAACCATTTCCCACCCGCACAAGGACAAATCCCTGCAGGAAATGGGAAACCCCAAACCCGAGCTCTGAACTGGCCACTGGCGAAGGGGAGAGAAAATGGGGCACAATCGGGGAGGGAACTTCAGGGGTGGGGAGGGGGTCACCCTGGGGCTGCTCGTGGCTCTAGGGAGAAAGGGGCGGGGGTCCCCACGGGGCAGCGGTAAATCCGAGGGGTCTCAGCCCCCTTTCTCTCCTGCCCTCGGGGTCACTGGCTCCCGGCCATGTCCGGGCTGCACCGACACTTCTCCCCGCCCGGTTTCCTCCCCGGCACCTGGAGGCTGCAGCTCCGCAGCGGGGGCGGGGCCGGGCCGGGCGCGGGGGGGTTAATGAAGGTCTCTCCCGCCGCGATCTGCGCATGCCCAGAGCACAACGGCACAAACCTTCTCCGGCCGGGAGAGGCTCCAACGGCCCCGCACGAGCCAGGCAGAACCGCTCCGGCTCCCTCGGTGACGTCACTTCCGCTCCAGGGAGAGTCCGGAACTACATCTCCCAGCCTGCCCCGGGGGCGCGTCCGCCCTCCCCAGCCCAGGTGAGGGAGGGGTCAGCAGCTGGAACTGCGCATGCTCCGTGCGAGCCCCGCTGGGGGCGGGACAACAAAGCTGCTGCTGCCGCCTCCGTGTGAGCCGGTGAGTGAGAGACCGGGGGGGCGGGCACGTGACTCTGCCCCGGGGCGCCTGGGAGCCGCCTCGGCCCCGGGAGCCGCAGCAGGATCCGCCCCCCCCCCCGCTGGGATGGGGGGGCGGAGCCTGGGGCCCGGGTGGGGGGGAAAAGCCGGAGTTCCGGGGCGGGGAAGGTCGGTGGGGTTGAACTGTCTCTGGGCAGCCAGGAAGTGGCGGGGGCGGGGAGTGAATTGGCTCCTGTCCCTGTTTGCGCCTCTCGCCCCGGCACAGAGTCTCTCCGGTTCTGCCCGTTTCTCTCTCGGGTCTCGCTCGGGCTGTAACATCCGGGAGATTCGCCCCCGATCCGCTCTCTCGGCTCCCTGTCCCCGGTCTCTCCACGAGTCTCCAATGTCCATTTAAAATCTCTCCCATGGGGGGTCCCCCCCCCCGTTTTACCTGCAGCGCTTTGTCCGGGTCCGGGGGGGCCATTGGTGCCCCGGGTCAGTCCCCAGCACGTGGCTGCCCCTGGCGGGGGGGGGGGGGGGGTGAGATGCCGGTTCTCTGCCGGGGCGGGGGCGGGAGGGGCACGTGTCCCCCGTGGGGGCTGCCCGGACCCCGGTTTCCCAGTTACTGCCTCCAACTCCCACCACAGCCACCTGCCCATCCCCCACTGCTGCCCCCTTCCCTCATCCAGAGACCTGCCAGCTCCCCCCCCCCCTTTGCCCTCTTAAAGCAGCTCCTCACAGGGCTCCCTGCTGCCCATGGGAATGGTGGGGGGGGCATCACTTTCTGTATATGTTTTGGACTGTAATATAAAATCCAGTCCAACAGTCCTGCTTTTCCCTCTAGTTATTTAACAGCAACATAAAATCCCCTCAGATCTTGGAGGTGTTCATAGACTATCAGGTTTGGAAGGGACCTCAGGAGGAATCTAGTCCAACCCCCTGCTCAAAGCAGGGCCAATCCCTAGATTTCTACCCCAGTTCCCTAAATGGCCCCCTCAAGGATTGACCTCACAACCCTGGGTTTATCAGGCCAATGCTCAAACCACTGAGCTATCCCTCCCCTCTCTGATGTTATCAATTGCATAGTTTCTGATATGTATTCTCTGCAAATGTAAAAAATATCCTAAGCCCCACTTTTTCTCTAATTGTCTGTTTCTAATTGACTGTGGCCTGAGATTTTTCCCTGTCTCTCTAATTATAAAATACTAAGAAAATCTCAAATTTACACCTTTTCTCAGATTCCTGAACATGGATATAAAATGTTGGCAAATGTTGCCCATTTTCTCTCTATTTGGTTGTCAAATATTGATGTGAAACACTTAGATTTTACTTCGTATTAACAACTGATATAAAATCCTTCTGATTTTCCACTTTCCTCTCTAAACGGATTTAATACCCATCAAATCCAGAGGTCTCCCCCTGTTTGGGGGATCAGTGGTTCCCAGCTGGTAACAGGAGAGTTGGCTGGACCCTTTTCTTTTCTCCAGCTGGCACTGGGTGAGGAGGTCACTCTGAGTGCAGCGTGGGTCCAGAAGTATCCCAAAGCCCATGTGAGGGGCTGCTTCCCGCAGTGCGAATATGTAGCTAGTGACAGGGCATGGACCTTTCTTGCCCGCCAGGCCGTCCATTCTCCTGTTAAAGCAGCACCGCCCAGGGATCCCTCTGCCCGGGTGACTGGCCAGCAGGGGGCAGTGATAACTTTCTATCCACTTAGCAGACACAGTGAGGTAACTGTTGCTGGGGTAGGGGATGGGGTGTCTGTGTGGGGAGATTGCAGCTGGAGCTGAAGGGGCATTGTGGGAGGGGAAGGCCTCTGGGTGACTGGGCAGGGGGTACCCTAATCAAATTGGTGGGTTCTGGAGGTTTCAGGGGGGGGAGGGGTTCTGATGTGCCCAGCCCTGAGGCTGTGGGTCCTGGAGGTGGGTAGCACTGGGGACTTGTTGGTGCAGAACTGTGTGGGGGGGCGTCTCTGGGGGCGGGGGGGCTGGGGGCTGGAGGGAGCCTGGTGCTGTGCCAGGGGCTCAGTCGTGCCCAATGCACAGAACTGGGTGGGGGAGTGCCAGGCGCTAGGTCGGGATGCCCGGCAAGCAGAGGGAGGGGTCCCATTGTAAAGCATCAGGGGGTCCCAGGCAAACGGCCTGGCAGGTCCTGCTGGAGGACAGGTGGGGTCCTAGGCAGGCAGTAGGGGATCCTGGGCAGGCAGTGAGGGACGGCATTCCCAGTGAGGGGTCCCCGGGGGGGGTGTCCCGGGCGGTTGGGGGCTCGGGGGGGGGGCAACCTTTAGGATTCCCAGCCTGCCAGTGCTGGTCTGGTGGGGGTTCTCTGGCCAGTGGGGTGCTGAGGGGTATCTGGAGTCCCTGTTCAGGGATTTTGGGGGTTGGGTCCCAGGGAATATCTGTGGGACTCTGGCTGCGGGTCTGGGCTCTGGGTACTGGGGTGTCTGGGGGCCCGGGATGGAGGCTCTGGGGGCTGCTACTAACCATGCTCCTTCTCTCTGATCAGCTTGTGCCAGAATCCTGGCTCCAAGCACATCCCAGCATTCCCAGCCAGGCCCAGTCACCATGATAACTTTCAGCCACTTATCAAACATCTTGAAAACTCCAGGACCTTCCAGTTCCATTGGGAAAATTTGTGCCCGAGTCCTTATACTAGATCTGATGGGTGAGACAGGTGGGAAAGGGGCTAGAAATGCCACACAGTGGTCTCTTCCACAGCGTTCTGGACTCATTCATTCTGAAATCTGGTTTCATTGAGACCATTGTTAATCCAGAGTCACTGCATGGAAAGACAAGGAGTGACTCCAGATGGACAGTGGGGCAAATGAGATCAGCAGTTCTCCCTGTGAGGAGGGGCTCTCATTAGCTGCTCTCCCCAGAGAGCTAAAGGAGGGAAGCTGCTCAAACGCTCTGTCCCTCTCTGCTCAGGATATTGGGGTTCAGCTTCCTGGGTCAGACGCTGCAGCCTCCATTGTGATCTGGGAGACCAGGCTTAGCAGCTGCTGCTCCCAGCGGGCTCTGTGCTGGGATGTGACCTTAATTAAAGCTTTTTTCTCTGCCCGGCCCAGGGGATAACTTTCTGCAGCTGGTAGTAGCTCCCTAGGGCAGCCCTGGGCCCTGTTAATGCAAATTCTGAGCCACAGACTCCAGGTTACTGAAAGACCTCAGGGAAAGTGCTGGGGACTGGCAAGAAAGTGACTCTGCACAAACAGTCTCTCCTCCCATTAGCAATTGCCAGGAGAAAATCCAGCCCTGGGAGAGCAAAGAACCAGGAATGGGACTGTCTCAGCCAGAGGGGCAGGGAGAGAGGACAGGGGAAGGAGAGACTGAAAGGGGCAATGGGAGAAATGAGTGGGGGGGGAGAGATTTCCAGCTCTCTAGTCCACCCAGACACATGTATTGCAGCATCCCTGGGCAGAACCACTTTCCAGTGAACAAGAAAAGGCTCAGACAGAGGAAAAGCCGGTTCTTGACTCCATATTCCTCTGCTGGGATGTGGCTGCCGTGGAGTCAGTGTCCGAGGGAATCCCCCACAGTGACTCCTTGGGTTCTGCTCTTTTCCAGCCTTGTGTTCAGAGACTTTGTTACGGGGTGAGGGGAGGGAGAAGGGAGGTTAAAAATGTCTCTGTGGGCTTAGCCTGGCAGGAGGGGCCAGGTCTACACTCTAATAAAGAGATCAAGCATGTTCCCAGCATGGCAGAGTCTAGGATGCCTGTCTGGAGGGAAAGGGCCTGGGGGACTCGTGATGTGAAATTAACTAAAGCCTGTTCTGAAACCTCCACGACTGCCCTTCTCACCCTGCCAGGGCTGCAGAATGACGTCCATGTTTTTCTCCAGCTCATCCCATCCTCCCATGACACAGGGAAGAGAAATGGCTGCAGTGGAGCCAGCTCAGGTAGGGATTATTTTTTTTGAGGGCGGGGGGTTGGTGGGTTCCTACAGGAGGGAGAGGGACAGCAAATACACCGGAGATGGGAAGGTTTGCACAGTCTGGTTTGGAGGTTGGCGTGGGGCAGGAAATGCACAGGGTGGAGAAAGGGAGGAGGACAGGGTGTGACAAACCTGCTGGGAGTTGTTTAATAAGTGGCCTAGATTCTAGGAACAGACCCATGAGGTTCAGAGGTGGAAATGCTCTAGTTTGTGAAGCAGAAAATAACCCACGTGAGTGGGGCTGGGAAAACTGACCAGATTCATAGTGCTGGAGCCTGACGCGACTAACCAGCGGCTGCTGTGAGATATGAAGGGGGCACCCACCAGTGAGGGTTAGGGGAGATTCCCCTCCCTTCATACCCAGCTCCTCACAATGAGGAGGGTGTTGGGCTTCCTACCAGGGAGCTCTCCCTGGTCCCTGCTAGGGCTCCTCTCCTCTATCAGTCTGTGGCTAGTAGGTATGTGATGGCTCGGCTGGGAGAGATAAGGGGCTCTCTTTGTCGCCTCACTCTGTTGTTTCCGGGATGCTCTGACCTGGGTGGGGGTGGGACTTTGTTGACTGCAATCCACCCAGGGCTTCCCTTTGATGGGCTCCTCTCCCCACAAATAGTGGGGCTGTGAATGGAGCAGCAGGTATTGAGAGTTGGACTCTTGCTCTTTCAGGGGCCGGTAGCCTTCAAGGAGGTGGCTGTGTATTTCACCAGTGAAGAGTGGGCTCTGCTGGACCCCGCTCAGAGAGCCCTCTACTGGGATGTCATGCAGGAGAACTATGAGAATGTGACCTCACTGGGTAAGGGTTACTGTCCTCGGTTCTTGGAAGGGGAAATGGAGAGAGAAGGTTTACGCCAGCCCCACAATGCCACCTCTACTCTGCCCAGTTTCAGCATCACCCCAATATGCCAGTGACACACACACTGCCAGAGACCCTCCTGCTGCAGAACACTTTGGGAACAGAGCACAGGAGCCAGATTGCACAATGTCAAATATCTCCTGTTTGCTCAATTAAAACTGAGGGTTAAGTGCAGCATAATCAACAGAAGCTTCCTAGGGGTCACCAGATGAAATTAATAGGCAGCAGGTTTAAAGAAAATGAAAGGAAGTTCTTCTTCACGCAGCGCACAGCCAACTTGTGGAACTCCTTACCTGAGGAGGTTGTGAAGGCTAGGACTATAACAGCGTTTAAAAGAGAACTGGATAAATTCATGGTGGTTAAGTCCACAATAGCTATTAGCCAGGATGGGTAAGGACTGGGATCCCTAGCTTCTGTTTGTCAGAGGATGGAGATGGATGGCAGGAGAGAGATCACTTGATCATTGCCTGTTAGGTTCACTCCCTCTGGGACACCTGGCATTGGCCACTGTCGGTAGACAGGATACTGGGCTAGATGGACCTTTGGATCTGACCCAGTACGACCGTTCTTATGTATGTATGTGGGCATTTGGTGCAAGGAGCTCCTGGCCCTCAGAGACGGTGTGGAGGCTTTGGAGCCCAGGGTGTTGGAACTGGAGGAGCTAAGGCAGAGAAGTATGTTGATGAGGCTTTCCGGGACGCTATAGAATTGTCCCAACTCCGGTCAGACAGCCCCCGCACTGTTGAGGAGGATGGAAGGCCCAGGGAATGAGAGCAATCAATGGGAGCAGAGGGAAAGCTTCTCATAGTTGGGACCCTCCTTCCAGATAGTGTTGGGGTAACCTCTTGCACTGAGGTTACCTCACCGGGGGAGGGAACTCCACTCATTAAGAAAAGGCAGCTGTTAGTAATGGGAGATTCGATCATTAGAAACAAGGATATCTGGGTTTGTGATGACCGAGAGCCGTGATGGTGACTTGCCTGCCTGGTGCGAGGTTGCGGATTTCTCAAGGCATCTAGATCGATTTATGTGTAGTGCTGGGGAGGAGCCAGTGGTCATGGTACATGTAGATACCAATGACATAGGGAAGGGTAAGTGAGATGTCCTGGAGGCCAAATTTAATCTGCTAGGAAAGAGACTGAAATCCAGGACCTCTATGGTGGCATTCTCAGAAATGCTCCCAGTTCCACGCGCAGGGCCAGGTAGGCAGGCAGAGCTTCGGAGTCTCAATGCGTGGATGAGATGATGGTGTAGAGAGATGGGGTTTAGATTTATTAGGAACTGGGGAAACTTTGGGGATGGGAGAGCCTATACAGGAAGGATGGGCTCCACCTAAACCAAAGTGGATCCAGACTGCTGGCACTTAACATTAAAAAGGTTGCAGAGCAGTTTTTAAACTAAGAGATGCGGGGAAAGCCAATGGCTGCAGAGGAGCACGTGGATCGGACAGAGACTTCTCTTAGAGGAGAGTGTAGTGATAGAGATTTTTCTAGTTTTAGTCAGGAAGAGAGGCTGAAAGAGGATAAGGTAGGGGCCAGATCAGACGAGAAGCATTCACACACAAAAGAATCTGACACATCAGAAAAGGGCAGACAAATAAACACTGACAAGTTTTTAAAGTGCGTGTACACAAATGCTAGAAGTGTAAATAATAAGATGGGTGAATTAGAGTGCCTCGTGTTAAAAGAGGATTTTGACATAATAGGACATCACAGAAACCTGGTGGAATGAGGACAATCAATGGGACACAATCATTCCAGGGTACAAAATACATCTGAAGGTCAGAGCAGGTCATACTCGGGAGGGTGCGGAGGGGAGTGGCACTGTATGTTAAAGAAAATGTAGACTCAAATGAAGTAAAAATCTTAAATGAAACCGCATGTTCCATAGAATTTCTATGGATAGTAATTCCATGCTCTAATAAGAATATAACAATAGGGATCTATTATCGACCACCTGTCAAAGACAGTGATAGTGAGGATGAAATGTGAAGGGAGATTAGAGCTATCAAAATAAAGAACTCCATAATAGTGGGAGATTTCAATTATCCCCATATTGACTGGGTACATGTCACTTCAGGACAAAACGCAGAGACAAAATTTCTCAATACTTTAAATGACTGTTTCTTAGAGCAGCTGGTACAAGAGCCTGCAAGGGGAGAAGCAACTCTCCATTTAGTCCTGAGTGGAGTGCAGGATCTTGTCCAAGAGGTAACTATAACAGGACCGCTTGGAAATAGTGATCATAATATAACAAAATTTAACATTCATGTGGTGGGAAGAACAGCTCAACACTGTGGCATTTAATTTCAGAAAGGAGAACTATGCAAAAATGAGGGGCTAGTTAAACAAATTAAAAGGTACAGTGACTAGAGTGAAATCCCTGCAAGCTGCATGGACGCTTTTCAAAGACACAATATTAGAGGCCCAACTTAAATGTATACCCCAAATTAAAAAGCACAGCAAAAGAACTAAGAAGAGCCACTGTGGCTTGGCTTAACCATGTAAAAGAAGCAGTGAGAGATAAAAAGGCATCTTTTAAAAAGTGGAAGTCAAATCCTAGTGAGGTGTCTATAGAAGGGAGCATAAGCACCGCCAAATTAAGTGTAAAAATGTAATAAGAAAAGCCAAAAAGGAGTTTGAGGAACAGCTAGCCAAAAACTCAGAAGGTAATAACAAAATGTTTTTTAATTACATCAAAAGCAGGAAGCTGCTAAACAACCAGTGGGGCCCCTGTACGATTGAGATACAAAAGGAGCCCTTAAAGACGATAAAGTCATTGCGGAGAAACTAAATGCATTCTTTGCTTCAGTCTTCATGGCTGAGAATGTTAGGGAGATTCCCAAACCTTTTGTGGGTGACAAATCTGAGGAATTGCCACAGATTGAAGTGTCACTAGAGGAGGTTTTGGAACTAATTGATAAGCTTAACTGTAACAAGTTACCAGAACCAGATGGTATTTACCGATGAGTTCTGAAGGAACTCAAATGTGAAATTGGGGAACTATGAGCTATGGTTTGTAACCTGTCCTTTAAGTCAGCTTCTGTACCCAATGACTGGAAGATTGCTAATGTAACGCCAATATTTAAAAAGGGCTCTAGAGGCGATCCTGGCAAATACAGACCGATAAGTCTAATGTCTGTGCCAGGCAAATTAGTTGAAACAATAGTAAAGAATAAAATTGTCAGGCACATAGAAGAACAAAAATTGTTGGGCAAAAGTCAACATAGTTTCTTTAAAGGGAAATCATGTCTTACTAGTCTGTTAGAGTTCTTTGAAGGTGTCAACAAACGTGGACAAGGGGGGATCCAGTGGACATAGTGTACTTAGATTTCCAGAAAGCCTTTGACAAGGTCTCTCACCAAAGGCTCTTACATAAATGAAGTTATCATGGGATAAGAGGGAAGATCTTTTCATGGATTGAGAACTAGTTAAAAGACAAGGAACAAAGGGTAGGAATAAATGATAAATTTTCAGAATGAAGAGGAGTAACTAGTGGTGTTCCCCAAGGGTCAGTCCTAGGACCAATCCTATTCAACTTATTCATAAATGATCTGGAGAAAGGGGTAAACAGTGAGGTGGCAAAGTTTGCAGATGTTACTAAACTGC
This sequence comes from Mauremys reevesii, assembly GCF_016161935.1. Lineage (NCBI taxonomy): Eukaryota > Metazoa > Chordata > Testudines > Geoemydidae > Mauremys > Mauremys reevesii. Next base: position 30,759,350 of record NC_052634.1, on the reverse strand, counting down.
TCAAGATAATTAAGACCAAAGCAGACTGTGAAGAACTTCAAAAAGATCTCACAAAACTAAGTGATTTGGCAACAAAATGGCAAAGGAAATTTAACGTGGATAAATGTAAAGTAATGCACATTGGAAAAACAACCCCAACTACACATACAATATGATGGGGGCAAATTTAGCTACAGCTGATCAGGAAAAAGATCTTTTGTCATTGTGGATAGTTCTCTGAAGACATCCAGCAGTGTGCAGCGGAAGTCAAAAAGCAAACAGGAGGTTAGGAATTATTTAAAAAGGGATAGACAATAATACAGAGAATATCTTATTGCCCTTATATAAATCAATGGAAATAACTAATTTAGAGCCCATCATTTTATATGTATATTTGGGATTATGTTGTCCAGTGGGCTGCACTATGTGTTATCCTGACATTTAGTAGTGCTGAGATCCTGCATTCAGTAATATCCCTGCCCTTCCTGTCCCCTTTCTCCACTGAGCCCCACGCTATGTTTCCAGCTTCCCGACACTCTCTTTGTCTCTGGACCTGTCTGTCAGCAAGAAGCAGAGCCAGGGAGACTTGCCCTCTCTCTGGAGACTTCGATTTCTGGGACATGGATTTACTTTCTCTGTGTTTTAGGAGACTTTGAAATTGAGTGTCTGTGACATTAAGCACAGTACAATCTGGAGTGTTGAACAGCTGTTCCCTCAGTTCCCCAGGCTGGGGTGCCTTTCACACTGCTCTACTGTGAGAGCAGCCACTCCTGGGCAGGTAACACGCAGTCTCCAGCGTGTAACTCGCTCCCAGCTACACAGTTTTGAGTGCTGCTAGTCAGCAACTCCCGAATTACAGTACCACACAGGGGAACCCCAGAAAATTCTCTGCTCCCAGACATCCCCCAGAAATGTGCATCTTGTCCTTTCCAGCACACGACTGAACAGGTGGAGCTCATATGAAATCTGTTATTTCATCAATGGAAAATGACATGCACCAGCCTTGTTATTCCAAATGGAGTTTCCAACACACTTTAATCCAACCACACTGGTTAGATAAAACAATAAACCAAGATTGTTAACTACTGAAGGAAAAAAAAAGATTTTCAGTGACTACAAGTAATGAGGCATAAAAGTCAGAATTGTTTACGAAAGAAGTGGAAGATAAAACACAAACTAACATCTAAGTTAACCAGCTAAAATGGATTTAAAACAAATGTTTCTCTCACCATCTGCTGAGACAGGCTGGCTTTCCTTTCAGCTGGGAATCCTCTAACCTGCCCCTGCTGCCCACATTCAGTTCTTCAGGATTTGTCATGAGCAGAGGGAATGGGGGGGTGGGGGAGAGAGTCTCATGCATTTTCCTCACATCTCTTTATAATTCAGTCTTTTGTACTAGAAACAAATCCAGTTCTCAGCTGAGTCATGGTGACAGGCTGTCATAGATATGAGCTTCCAGTGGTCCCTGTGATGGAATGTAAATGTCTTCTTCACACCTTCCCTCCTGGAGAATGGCTATTTGACCAGCTGTTTGCCTTGCTGTCTCTGAGGAACTTGGGGTTAGGGTTGCAACTTTTTCAGTAATATCATACTGTAAAATCTCATAACTTTACATACAGTGTTGCTACACGTTTTAAGGAGGATATTCAGTAGATTATGTCTTTTCAAATGTTACCTCACAAGCCATACAGTGATAAATGAAGGGAGAGGAGGGATCTCCTTTATAAACACTCCAGCCAGCCACATTGCTGTAAAATCCTTGTTGGTGTGACTTCTCTGCTTGCTTTACCTGTAAAGGGTTAACAAGGCCATAGGTAAAAGAAAAGGAGTGGGCACCTGACCAAAAGAGCCAATGGAAAGGCTAGAACTTTTTAAATGGGACAGTAACTTTCCTTTGTCTGTTGTTCTCTGGAGAAGGCGACACAGAGTAGCAATGCTGTGTGTGGCTTGAAGCAGGTTTGAAAATTCATCTTCCATCCCTAGAAGAAATGTTTTGGACAGGGAAGTTTAGACAAACACAATCAGGTTTATATTTTTTATTTTGGCTTTTGGAGCTCCTCTGTGCTATCCCAGATGCTTTTTTTTGCTTCTAAGGGTACGCTTACACTTACCTTCCTGGTCGATGTGAGTTCGACTTGAGTTCGAACTATCGCGCCTGATCTAGACACGATAGTTCAAACTCCGAAGCGCCATGATCTACTTCCAGTACTCCACCACTGCAAACGGCGGTGGTGGAGTCGACGGAGCCGCGGAGTTCGACCCCCGGCCTGGATGGGTGAGTAGTTCGACTAGGGTACTTCGACCAGCTACGCTTATTTCCATAGCTGAATTTATGCACTTAATTCGAACCCCTTTAGTGTATACCAGGCCTAAGCTTTAAGCTGAACCCCCAAGAAAGCTATTTTGGGTGCTTACAACAATTGTTTCTTTTAAGATCTAGCAAAAGCCTAAGTTCCAGATTTATTGTTTTCCTTTTCAATTTTAATAAAATTTACCTCTTTTAAGAACAGGGTTGGATTTTTGGTGTCCTAAGAGGTTTGTGCATGTTGTTTGATTAGCTGGTAGCCACAGCTAATGTCCTCTGTTTTCTCAGCTCTTTCCCGGAGGGGAGGTGAAAGGGCTTGAGGGGTACCCCAGAGGGAAGAATTCTCAAGTGCTCCTTCCTGGGTCCAAGGGTTTGGGGTTTTTTTGCATTTGGGTGGTGGCAGCATTTACCAAGCCAAGGTCAGAGAAAAGCTGTAACTTTGGGGGTTTAATACAAGCCTGGTTAAAGGACAGGGAACAAAGGGTAGGAATTAATGGTAAATTCTCAGAATGGAGAGGGGTAACTAGTGGTGTTCCCCAAGGGTCAGTCCTAGGACCAATCCTATTTAATTTATTCATAAATGATCTGGAGAAAGGGGTAAACAGTGAGGTGGCAAAGTTTGCAGATGATACTAAACTGCTCAAGATAGCTAAGACCAAAGCAGATTGTGAAGAACTTCAAAAAAGATCTCACAAAACTAAGTGATTGGGCAACAAAATGGCAAATGAAATTTAATGTGGATAAATGTAAAGTAATGCACATTGGGAAAAAAAACCCAACTATACATACAACATGATGGGGGCTAATTTAGCTACAACAAGTCAGGAAAAGATCTTGGAGTAATCGTGATAGTTCTCTGAAGATGTCCACGCAGTGTGCAGAGGCGGTCAAAAAAGCAAACAGGATGTTAGGAATAATTAAAAAGGGGATAGAGAATAAGACTGAGAATATATTATTGCCCTTATATAAATCCATGGTATGCCCACATCTTGAATACTGTGTACAGATGTGGTCTCCTCACCTCAAAAAAGATATTCTAGCACTAGAAAAGGTTCAGAAGAGGGCAACTAAAATGATTAGGGGGTTAGAGAGGGTCCCATATGAGGAAAGATTAAAGAGGCTAGGACTCTTCAGCTTGGAAAAGAGAAGACTAAGGGGGCATATGATAGAGGTATATAAAATCATGAGTGATGTTGAGAAAGTGGATAAGGAAAAGTTATTTACTTATTCCCATAATACAAGAACTAGGGGTCACCAAATGAAATTAATAGGCAGCAGGTTTAAAACAAATAAAAGGAAGTTCTTCTTCACCCAGCACACAGTCAGCTTGTGGAACACCTTACCTGAGGAGGTTGTGAAGGCTAGGACTATAACAATGTTTAAAAGGGGACTGGATAAATTCATAGTGGCTAAGTCCATAAATGGCTATTAGCCAGGATGGGTAAGAATGGTGTCCCTAGCCTCTGTTCATCAGAGGATGGAGATGGATGGCAGGAGAGAGATTACTTGTAAAGCCTGTTAGGTTCACTCCCTTTGGGGCACCTGGCATTGGCCACTGTCGGTAGACAGATACTGGGCTAGATGGACCTTTGGTCTGACCCAGTACGGCCTTTCTTATGTTCTTATTAGAGTTGCACAAATTAATTTTTAGAATCCTGGCGGGCCCCCACTTTCTGCACTCGGAGTGACAGAGTGGAGATTCAGCCATGACACATACTATGAACAAAATTGATCATAATTTTCTAGAAGAGTGAACATAGGGGCACAGACTTGCACAGTGTCCGTCTGTGTGTTCCCAACATATATGTGGGTATTTCAATCCTTCACAAGCAAGGTGTTCGGCATCTTGAAACACCTGGGGAACCAGTCCTGGGAATTCACTGGTTTATTAAGTGACACTCTATGGAATTGAGAGACATTTTATATTATTATTATTTTATTATAAATAGCAATATGATGAAATTGCAATGAATCGTGCTAGATATGCCATGTAAGGTGTCAATGAAAATGTTATGATTTTCCAAGTTTGATAATCTTGTGTCTATCTTTGTATTGTGAGTTATATATATGTAGGGTATATCTGTATTCCAGACTTGTGTAGTGTTTCTGAGTGACACCCCCAGACATATTGGCATCAGCGCTGCCCAGCCTGTTCGATGGCCCATCCGGGGTCATCAGCTGTACAATGAACCCATTGAAAGGATCAAGGGGAGACACCAATTGAGTCAGCAAGACATGCAGGGATATGCCTGTGTACTGAGACCTCCAAGGCTTTTCCATGCCATGTGCTGTGAAGCTTGTGTTTGGGACACAGGAAGTAGAAGCCACTTGGCAAAAGGAATACAAAGGGCAGCTGCATCATCTCCATTTTGTCTTTAGTCCCTCTTCCTACCTCTGGAGCAACTTCTCTACAAACTGAACCCTGGAACAAAGGACTGAATGATGTGGGGGGAGGGATAGCTCAGTGGTTTGAGCATTGACCTGCTAAACCTAGTATTGTGAGTTCAATCCTTGAGGGGGCCACTTAGGGATGTGGGGCAAAAAATCATTACCAGAGAGCCTTTCAAGCCAGAAACTCACCAATACTGCTAAGAACCAGATATATAGATTTCTGAATGTATCTGACTGTTTTCCCATTTTAACAACTTCCTTTTTCTTTCCTTCTTTTATAATAAACCTTTAGTTGAGATGCTTTCTTGCTTATAAACCTTTAGTTTAGATGCTAAGGATTGGCTGGCATCATAGTATTCTGGGTAAGATCCAAACCTATACAGACCTGGTAATGTGGCTGACTCTGGGGTCAGAAGAACACTTCTGCTTATGTGATCAGAGTTTTTAAATAACTTCTCACTGTACGGACCTAGGTGCTGATTGGGAGTCAGAGAACTGGAATGCAGTAAAGGGGGCCGTGTGATGTCTTTTTTCAGTTTCTCGATAACCAGTGTGGGGGATCAGAAGCACAGTTGGTGACTGATCGGTGAATTTAACTTCCATGTTAACCACCAGTTTTGGGAGCATCTGCTCTCCCTTTTTCAGCCTGCCCTGATCTTGGCATTTTCAGTGTGGACTGCCCCAGGCACACTGGGTCACAGTAAGCACTGAAGTTAAATTAATAGTGTTTTTTATGACACAGTCATATGAAATCAGCTGAACTCCTTTGTTTTCTTTTATCTGAGCAGCGTTTCCAGTTTCCAAACCTCATATAATCTCCCAGCTGGAACAAGGGGAAGAGCCATGGGCCCCAGACCTCCAGGGTTCAGAGGAAAGAGAGATCCTGAGAGTTTCCTGCACAGGTGAGGAAAGATTAAACCAACTCAGAATCTGGAAGTGCCTGAAGGAAACATCTGGGATGCCCTACAATGCCCTTGGAAGGTTTCTCAGTTCATTATTGTCCCTAGCAGGGTCATCCTCAGGGGAAATATAGCTCATGGCTTCCTGTAGACACTAGCAGACACCAGGCAGTAGCTTCCTCCTTTCCCTGTGAGTTTGGATGGGATGTGAGGTTGAATTGATCCTCCTCCTCTCCTGTTTAGGAAGAGTTTGGGGGAGTTCAGTTCCTGATTTTTATTTGACGTCTCTCCAGCACTTGTTTTGGTTTGGCCTTCCCCTTTCCATCCGTGTCTGAGGTTTCTGTCTGTATCACAGCAGGTGACGCAAGGGTATGTGAGAAAGAGGAGAATTCTCAGCAGGAAAATGTTGAGAAAGTGGCTAAACACAGAGAATTATCGCAAAGATCGAAAAGGAATGTGTCCTGGAGTCATGAGCAGGGAAAATCCTGTGAGATTCAGCACAGACCAGAAAGAGAGCAAGGAAACCAGCCAGAGGAGAAAATGGGTAAATTTATTTCCTGTCAGGGAACTCAGAAAAGCGTCAAGGAAACCACAACACAGCAGGAAGTCCTCATGGGAAAGAGGAAAAATACATGCACTGAGTGTGGAAAAACTCACTTGCAGCTCAGCCCTTTCTGTTCATCAGAGAATCCACACAGGAGAGGCCCTATGAATGCAGTGAGTGTGGGAAAACCTTCACTTACAGATCAGCCCTTTCTCAACATCAGAGAATCCACACAGGGGAGAGGCCCTATGAATGCTGTGAGTGTGGGAAAACCTTCAATTACAGATCAGCCCTTTCTCAACATCGGAGAATCCACACAGGGGAGAGGCCCTTTTATTGCAGTGAGTGTGGAAAAACCTTCCCTTGCAGCTCATCCTTTTCTGTTCATCAGAGAATCCACACAGGGGAGAGGCCCTTTTATTGCAGTGAGTGTGGAAAGCTTTATTACCAGCTCAGACCTTTCTAAACATCAGAGAATCCACACAGGAAGAGGCCCTATGAATGTCATGAGTGTGGGAAAAGCTTCTCTAGCAGCTCAGCCCTTTCTCAACATCAGAGAATCCACACAGGGAGAGGCCCTATGAATGCCGTGGAGTGTGGGAAAAGCTTCAATAGCAGCTCAGGCCTTTCTAAACATCAGAGA